>NW_009593196.1:0-35066 GCF_000690535.1 Cariama cristata | reverse complement strand
CTTCGAGACATGGTTTAGTGGGGTTTAGCAGACATGGTGGCGTCAGGTATACGATTGGACTTGATGATCATCAAGGTCTCTTCCAACCATAATGATTCTATGATTCTATTGGACACTCTACCCACCCTGCAACCTGCATTTGGGGAGCTGAACCATTCCGGTGAATCCATTGATTGCAATAGCAGACATCTACCAAGCTCACATAAGATCCCTTTTCTGTGAAGATCACAATTTCAATCTCTTCATCCAGAAGATTAATGCCACTGAATCCCACTCTGGGGTTAAAATTCAGTTGACTAAACAGAGGGTGTCTTGCATCATTATAAATAAAGTGGAATTAAGCAGTTTCTTGTCAGCAACTGCTGATCTAGTGATCTAGGGAAGAACAGTTCTAGTGTGACTTTTACCAGCCTGGAATGTTTCAGATAACCCAGAGCATTTCAAACGGTGGTAGGCACCTGCATGGTTGCAACTGTGATAAGTCTTGCCAAAGACACACCTACATGAGTGGGAGAGATGTATAGACTTCTACAGGAAACCATTACACTCATGTAATTGCAGCTTCAACTGAAAAACACAAAACACTTTTCACTTGCTGATTTACAGATGGTTTCCAGGCTCACTCTAGACCCATGTAGGCCTTGGGCCTGGTGTTTGCATCGTGTGCCAATCGAAAGAATATAATTTCTGTACCATCTCTCTGGCACACCATTGACCAGTCTTTTTAAATCCCAAAGACTGTTAGAAGCCATCAGCATTTACAGACTGAGAATATAGTACATTACTGTAATCTACTTCCGATTTCTGACATTTCTGCTTATGATACATAGGCTTCCCAACAACTCCACAAAATTAGGGCTGAAACTTTACCAAACAGCTTGTGTATGTGTCTTATTTTGGATGCTGATTATCTTCATGTTATGCTGTGTGAAATCTGCTACATCGTATTAAGGGGATGTGCTGAAAGCGGTACATATCTGCAGTCTTTCTGTTCATACAAGTATACCGTAGGAATCAATGGTACCCCCTTCAAGATTCCTAAAATTTTTAACATATAGTCTATGGATCTGACCTAGGTTCTTCTTTGCCAAGTAGAAGAGTCAAAAAATTCAGCTGGCTGGAAATTCATACCCCGTTCAAGTAGGAATCCTGAAAGGATCCCCCCTCCTCTAAATAAACCTGGTAAGTGGCCTCACAAAAAAGGAAGAATCCATTATTTAATTTCCTTCTTTGAAAAAGAAAGATTTCCCTGAAGTGACCTTAAGGCCGTATGCCACTTCAACCCTCACCTGGAGTCCATAGACAAAACTATAGGCCAGCTACAACCTCTAATCAAAGAGAACCCGTACTTGAAATAGCAAAACAAAAAAGGGTAAACTATACATACCTATAGGTATAGTTACAGCAATTCAACCCCAAATTATATCAAGTTGAGTTTGATACAGCATCCATAAGGGGGAGTTTCCAAAGATTTCAAAGGATATTAAATCAGGAACCTTCCTGAAGGTTTGAATCAGAAACCTACTCTTTGTGTGGGTTCTCCAGATAGAGTTCTAAGAAAGAAAAAAAAAAAGGAGGGGGGGAGGAGGGAAAAATATAGTTACAGAAAATTTAAAAAGCCAATATTTTTAATAAGCAGAGATTTCAGAGGAAGAATTCATTTGGAAAAAAGAAAGAGATTAGTTTAAAGTTTACTAGGTTCTGTAAAATTAGTTTACTTTCTATTCTACATACAGTGGAAAATATAGTAAATGTGCATTCATTCTAATTAGTATTGTTTGTCACTGAGGGTTATTTTTAGACAAAATGTATTTTTCAAAAAAACAAACCCAAATGTCAGTTTCTGACAAATAGACACCCTTCTCCAATCATTAAATGTGAACGTGCAGATGGTAGCACCAAATAATAATAGATATCTACTTTTTTATGTTTTCATGATACTTTGTACACCCAGCATATGATATATGGATTACTATTACTAATAATAATCCTCACAAAGGTGTTCAGGTCCTGCCTCTCAGTGTATACTTATTTATTGTATTCACAATTTGATAAAACTGTTTAAAAATAGATCTAGATACTCAAGACATAAAATCAAACTTTCATTTAATAAAGAAGATCAAGTAGAAGATCAAGTAGAGTTAGCCAAGAGAATATCACAAGTTATGACAAAGTAAGTTTTAAAAAAAATAAATTCTATTACTTTCATTTGTTATCCTAAGCTTTATCTTTGGAATGCATTATTTCTTCTGTTTTTTATTTATGTCCCAATTTTTAAGCACTAGAAGAATTTTGTTTTCCCCCAATGAACTATAGCCATCCTTTATACTATGTATTTCGAACTCTTAAATAACCTGTATTTTGATTGGATTGCCATTCCACCTTTGTCTGAAAGGTTATTGAGGCTGTCAACAAGAAAAGGACTAGAATTACCAGCCAATCAAATTACAGAATACTTAAAAGGTCAAAGTAGTACAGCACACTAACATAATTCACAGAATATATGAGGCATTAAAATCCTAATACCTCATTCTCGTAACAAAGGTTGTAATGAGAGCAAGAAATGGCACAACATGAATTCATTCACGTGACAGCGATTATAACAAGAACCTGAAATGCAATAAACTTAACCCATTCTTGCTGCTAGGCTAATACTGTAACTTAGGTTTGTTTCAGCTACCTTGAACATTACTTGGAAGCTAAACATTAAGTAAGACACTAGGTACTAAGTTTTGTTTATACATCACCTCAAATTAATTGTTAATCATAATTTTGAATTTGTTGTCTATGGTATACCATGTAAAAAAAAACCCCAGCCCGACCTAACCCAGAAATTATTACTAGGTGATCTTTTAAGTTTTGTTTGTTTGTTTTTTTCAGCAAGGAATTTCTTAATGTCACAAGTGGTGAAACATTACATCTGTTTCTATTTTGCTAGAGATAAACTGAAGTTGTGTTGTCTAACCAACTACCCTATACAATAGCAACACAGAAATGCCACTCACAAATGGTAGATTTTTTGTAGAGTAAAATTCATGTGTTATAAGGTTTCCCAGGAATGAGACTTGCTCGTGCAGGAGTCTTTAGTATCTGTGTCATTGAAGTTATTAGAACATGTAAATTCTTAACAAGTCTTTTTTTCATGATAGAACATTCAGCTTTAGATCACAAATCTTGTCAAGGCAAAGAAGGCTGGCAATGACAAGCAGCCCAACTCTTAACTTTCCAGTATTTTGGGGAGGGGAGCATTACAGTAAAAAACATTTTTATTTTAGATTTCTTTTCCTCGGTGAAATGTGTAGCATAGTCCTTTAAGTAGTTCTATCAGCAGAGAGGAAATAAAAACAGATTTAACCTACAGACCTTTGGTTAACTTCTTCCTAAACGAAATATAAAATGTTACCTCATCTTGCTCGGATTAAAAGGGGAGAGGGGGAACTCCCCCCATCGCCACACATTCCCTTATTGAGAATCTCTTCTATATAAAAAGAGGAGTCTGCATATAAAAGACAATCCAGAGACATCTTTGAAGGTTCTCTTTCAAAGCATCTCTACTTCCCTGAGTGTCTGGGGATTTCTGTTATTAATTGAAGTTAATTTTCTAGGATATCAGTTTGCCATGCACGTGGGAAAGATTGATAGCCTCTTCGATTCTCAAGAGTGTTGAAAATGACACTGTTCCATCACCGGGTGTCTTCACTTTTATCATCACAAATCAAATTATAAACATCGGGGCAACCTTGCTGGAATCTGGCTTCGGGAGATTTCCATAAGATTAATTAGGCGGCCAAAGCAAAGATGGTAAAATCTAAAGGGGGGGGGAGGCCGGGGGAAGGGGGGGAGAGAGGCACCATTCATTCCTTGTAGAATGGGAAGTCAATTCAACAATGGGTAATTAGCGTGGGCCATGGATTCTCAAAGGCACTGAGGACACTGGACTCTTTCTCTCACTCTGATGTTTAGTGCGGTATTGTGGACCCCTCATTTAATTAGTGCACTTTGATACCCACAGGAGCTTGAAGCTCCAGGGCATGCTAAACACAGACTGACACCAGCAAGCTTCTGCCTCCTTCCAGTCTAATTAGAGACACAATGAGCTGCAAAGACAATGTTTTACTCCAAGATTTCTTCTGCAGATACCTCTGGCAGGAAACAATCGTTTATTTTGTGTCTATATTGGTATTCAGATTAAATTGTTAGCATGCAAAAGATGAGCTAAGGGCACATATCTATTAAAAATGCTTAGCAGAGTTCAGAAATGATGGAAGCAATTTGCGGAAAAAAAAAGTATTTTCCCCTTTGGAATTTTTTTTTTTTGTTCTCTTATCTAATTAGAAGTAAATGATTTGAGTAAGAAAACCAAAACAGGCTGGACTCCAAAGTATCTCTTATGAAACGATTTTCCCCCTTTGCATTAATAATTTCTACCTCTCAGACAAGAGAATTTTTAGCTTAAGTGTTTGCAAAATTGGAAGGGAGGAAAAATAAAAAGAAAGAAACCAACAAGTACTTCTGTTCCAATTGTCTGTTGAAATGAACACCCACCTACCTGAATAGGTCATTGTGCAGAGATAATGTTACTCAGATTTAGAGCTCTCTAAAGAAGTAACCCCAAAAAGTTTGTGGCAGTGATTGTGTGTGTGTGTGTGTGTGTGGTGTGTGGGTATATATATATATATTTATAAAGTTACTTTTGATGGACAGTTCTATGCTGATTGGAAGAATATAAATATCCCAAGGGAAACTGCGTATTGAAAATTAATCTCAGCATACACAAAACACTTGTATGTGCTGCTTAACAATAGGTTGGAGAACCAGTACTCTTCTATATTTATAGTATCATTATTTTCTTCTTTCTCACGTAATTAAAGAGAAACAGACTAACATGTATCAATATGTCGACTCTTAGACTAGAATGGCACTCCGCTGGTTAAATTACGGTGGTCTTGACAGATCTTCAATATAATAAATGATTATAAGGGGAGAGGAAATGGATGTGAAAACATAGGAAAGGAAAATTTAAAAAAATATTTCTATTCAAATTTTAGGGCAAGATATATGAACCTAGTATCTGTGGGCAGGTTGGACTGAGAAGCGGTCAGGAGAGCAGTCTTATCCGTTTCCTGATGTCAGGGGTAAGACCATTGCTGCTGCTCTTACCTATGCTTACTTCGGTGACCCCTTGGGGGCTGCTCCTGCTGCCTGGGGATCACAGGAAGGTTACAGAGGTCCTGCTACCCTCCTGTATTCCTCTGCAAAATCTGTTCCAACGAAAAGAGTCTTCCCCAACCCCACAAGCTGTAACCCTTTAGATATAAAAGATGAGCTAAGGGCACATATCTATTAAAATGCCCAAAGAGTTGTCATGAATGGAGTTCAATGGTTGGCGACCAGTCACAATTGGTGTTCCCCAAGGCTGAGCTTTGGGGCCAGTTCTCTTTCATGCCTTTATCAATGATCTGGACAAGGGGATTGAGTGCACCCTCAATAGGTTTGCAGATGACACCAAGTTGGGTGGGAGTGTTGATCTGCTCAAGGATAGGAAGGGTCTGCAGAGGGATCTGGACAGGCTGGATCGATGGGCTGAGGCCAAGCATATGAGGTTCAACAAGGCCAAGTGCTGTGCCCTGCACTTGGGTCACAACAACTCCATGCAACGCTACAGGCTTGGGGACGAGTGGCTGGAAAGCTGCCTGGTGGAAAAGGACCTGGGGGTGTTGGTCGACAACTGACTGAACATGAGCCAGCAGTGTGCCCAGGTGACCAAGAAGGCCAACAGCATCCTGGCTTGTATCAGAAACAGTGTGGCCACCAGGACTAAGGGCAGTGATTGTCCCCCTGCACTGGTGAGGCCACACCTCGAATACTGTGCTCAGTTTTGGGCCCCTCACTACAAGGAAGACCTTGAGGTGCTGCAGCAAGTCCAGAGAAGGGCAAGGAAGGTGGTGAAGGGCCTGGAGCACAAGTCTGATGGGGAGTGGCTGAGGGAGCTGGGGTTGTTTAGTCTGGAGAAAAGGAGGCTGAGGGGAGACCTAATCGCTCTCTACAACTACCTGAAAGGAGGTTGAAGCCACGTGGGGGTTGGTCTCTTCTCCCAAGTAATGAGCAATAGGACGAGAGAAAATGGCCTCAAGTTGTGCCAAGGGGAGTTTTAGATTGGATATTAGGAAAAATTTCTTCAAGAAAGGGTTGTCAATCATTGGAACAGGCTGCCCAGGGAAGCGGTGGAGTCCCCATCCCTGGCGGTACTTAAAAGACGTATAGGTGTGGTGCTTAGGGACAGGGTTTAGTGGTGGATTTGGCCGTGCTAGGTTAATGACTGGACTTGATGATCTTAAAGGTCTTTTCCAACCTAAAAAGTTCTATGATTCTGATTCTATGATCAGCACGTCACAAAGTCTAGCAGGAGGGAAAAGCAGGCTCCAGCCCTGACCTAAAAATTCCTGACCAAATTCTGGTCAGAATAAGCAGAGCACTGAACAGAGATTTTGCCTCAGTTGGAACTCTCATGCCAAACTCAGAGGCTATGTCTATACTAGTAAGCTAAATGTGAGGAACACATTTACTGTAAAACATACATATATTTGGTTAGTAAAACTTACAATGCTTGCTTACTTTTACAGATATTTAACTGAAATACCTCAAACAAGTTTGTGGTGACTCAATACTGCATGCTCAGGTAGGTTGGAAACCATCTATCAAAGTGGAATACACAGAAATATTCCAGGAAATGAGTTAAGTAAGCTTGATTTTATGATAGTAACTGCTATATTAGGTTCAGGTCACAAACTTAAGTCTTGGCCTGCCATCACTCATGGCATTGACTTTTAGCAGTCTCATGTACACTTTTTGCCTCTGCCACCTAGCACTTTCCCAGATACCTCCAGGCACTACCTGTGGAAGAGCACAGGTCAGACACCACTCCCAAAAGAGAGTACGAACAAGTTTACAATAAATCGAGTTTCTCCATGGCACAGTCTTCCAACACAAAGTCCCAACAGTCTTTGTACTCTCACTTTGCACACATTAAGGTATATTTTGGGCTAAAAACTCACCACACTTGCATTATCTCATGAACTTTGAACTGAGGAAAACACTCCCCCGATAATCATCATGTCTTATGGCTATGACATTCAGTGAACCCAGAGGAGATCCAGAAGCTAGGTAGTGGAAATGGAGTCAGGTGGCATCACTTGACGCAAGGACCTGCGGCTGGGCCCTGGTCCATGCTGTTTTCTCTTTCTGACTGAGCTATGGAGAGGACAGGACATGAGCTGTCCTTTACAAGGGTTATGAAAAGTTATTCCAGTTCCTAGTGAGGATTGTTGTCTCTGTCACTTGACATACCTTTTCTCATACGGAAGCAATCAGATAGGATTGTTGTTGGACAGAGTTCAAGTACATGTTACTTCTCCTTTAACAGTTTTGCAACTGGCACATATTGTGCTGAGGACCACCTGGCTGGCTTACCGTTATGGCAGAGAGTTCCCAAAGGATGTCACTAAAGATATAATCACATGAAAGTGTTAATTTTCCTTTGAGTTATCATTTTAATTTTCTTCTTTACTTGCAGTCCACTCTGGTACTCCAGGCCTTGGAGAACCTGCAGCAGACAAGGCTGAGCAGCTCTGGCATTGGGGGTGTGACTGATGAGTTTTAAGGGCCTTCCCTGAGGAGGCTAAACTGTGCCACTTCCAGTTGTCCAGCTCACAGACCAGGGCTTCACCAAAGACCAGAGAAGGTGGGGTCTCAGAAAGGCTCTGAAGTGTGAAATAGGTAGGAAAGGGCAAACGAATTTCTCTTTCCACTGTGCCCAGCATGAGGCAGGGTCGACAGCCGATGGCAGTAAATCCTTCTGTACTGCAGAGCTCATCTTTCAGACCCTCAACTATGGACACAGGGCTAATAGGCAACATCTAGATTTGGGTTTTTTTCTTCTAAAGGAGATTAAATTTTACCAGTTTGCTTCCATCTTTGAACAGAGAAAGAAATAGCAGTGACTACATGCAGTGGATGTCTTCTAGTAATAATCCTTTACTGTAGCTAGACTTACTTTAAAAGCATGATCTGTTCTCCCCAAGGCTACTTATTCCCTATCTGAAACATTAAAGTAACTGCTGAATAATTAGCCGTTGATACCTTGGAAATTAATGTTTAAAATGCGGAGGAAAAAAATAATACATTTTCTTCAAGATAAAAAACCCAAGCTTGAAGTTGAAAGAAGCTGCATAATCCTTTCAAATGTCCCAAGAAAACAAACAGAGGATGTTCTTTCTATTTACTGAATATACCAAGCTTTTTGTTATTTTTGGTGCATTTTGGAAATCTATAAGGCAATTAATTAGGCAAGGACCAGGATTTCAATGTATTATTGTCCATATGTTGTTTTTTGACATGATAACATGTGCCTGATATATAAAAACTACATTGGATTGGGGAGGAGTAGAAAGAAATGGAACAACTGAGCAGTAATTAGGTTTTAAATATTTAATATTGTTGAGAAATAATTAGGTTTTCAAAAATGGACATAGGTAGCAGTCAACAATGAAACCCAAGAAGCTTTCTTAGGTTCACATGGGCTTTTCAGCCATTCATTCCTATGTAATTAAAGCTGTCATTCTGAATACACCTGTCTGAAAGTAAATCAATGGAATCTTGTCTTCCTGAGTATGCACAGCTTCAGAGCCTTTGCTATTCCTTATTGGTTTGCACAGTCACAGGAAAATTAAAACAACATATATTGTCAGAATCTGTAAAATCACCTCGAATTTCTGGTGCTGCTTCTTGGGAGTACAGTAAATTATGGTGTGGGGACTGGAATGAGTAGCTGTGGTTGGAAGCTGGAACTTCATATATTGACTTTCTCACTAGAGAAAATCTTCATGTAACAACATCCTCTGTGTCTACTAGTAAAAGCCAGCTCTGAAAACTCCAGCTCCTAAACAGATGGATATCCCAGGAGCAGGGTGCTGGGTATCCCAAGAACTTGTGCTTACCAGCAGCAGCTGGAGTTGTGGGAGGGAAAACACCTCCTGATCGCTTTGTACCACGATGTCTCTTCGGCAGGGGTTTCCTTGATTTATAGTTGTCCAATATGACTAACTAGGCTAGGATCAGTAACTGGTTCATTTTTAACATTTGATCAAAGATGATTGTGGGTCAAAATCCAAGAATCCCTTAATTACCTAAACCTGCTGTTAAAAATGTTGTAAACCATCTCTGAAAAAAGACTGACTGACCTGTGCTACAGGGCTGCTGCAACATTTTAGGTAATATTAAATCAATATCCAAAAAGCAGTACCAGCAAGAAGAACCAAAGAAATAAGACAAAAAGGCTCTCATGCTCTTCTTGCTTCTTCCATATTGTCTCCCTTATTTCCATTTGACTATTTTCTCTGCCACCCCTCTGTCTACTCCTTTTGTTTAGAAATTCATCTCATTCCCTCTTGAATTCAATGATGCTTTTTGCTTCAGGGGCCCTTTATAGTAATTTATTCCATACACTTCTAATCCTTCTGTGTAAGTTTTGCCTTAGCATTTCTTTTCTTGTTCCCAACTTTCTAATTTTTAGATCATGTCTTCTGGCTTCTGTGGTCTTGCAAGTGTAAAGAGCTTGCTTGGATCAATTTTATCAGTCCTCTTCATAATTTTTAAAACTTCAATTGGGTTACATGAAGTCTCTTCTTTTCCACTGAGAATATGCTCAACTTTCTCAGTCTTTCCTCATAACTTAAATCGTTGCTATCTGGTATCATTTGTATAATTGCTCTACACTGCTCCCCTGAAGAGCAATTAAACCTTTACAAAGATATAGTGGCCAGCACTGTATAAATTACTCAAGGTAAGGTTCTGAAAAGTAAAAATTATTCTTAAATAAGAATAATTCTGATTCTCTTGATTTAGATGGAAATTCCTCTAGCATCACTATTCAAATTCCAGTTCAATTTGCTATATTTTTAATTTCAGTGACACAATGGAATGAAAAATGATTTAAAATTATGTCCTATGTATAACAGGTAAAACGAAGGGGGAGAAACAGTTTGCTGCTATAAAGATGAGATAGCAAGAAAAAGGAAGGGCCAAATTAGAGAACAAAACAGTTATGACCCAATTGCACATGACACTAAGGGCTCATAAGTCCTTCCCAACACTTCTAGGGGTCACAGACTCCAAAATGTAGTTCGGGTTGGGGAAGAAAAAAATTACCCAAATTACAAAATCACAGAAAGAGTACACTTCCAGAGCTTGGCACTGTCTGTACCCCATCCTGGTTGCCCAGTGCATAGATAGATATAGATACAGAGACAAATATTTGTGCTGAAACCTGGCTTTAGTCCCTGCACTGACTCAAACACCTTTCCCTTAGTAAGCAAGAGGAATACCTTTTCCAGTAAGAATATTTTTTTTCTTCTTTGTATCTGTGAGGCTTAGATTTGCTCACAGCCATCCTTATTTTACTGTACTGAGTACATGTCACCTGTGACAGAGGTTGAATCTTTTAGACAGCACGGTGGCACACTTACATGTTTCTTATTTGTTGAATATAAATATAAGAATCTTGCTTTAACTAACCACACATGCTACAACGCTGTCCCAAAGTAGGACATACATTTTAAAATGCTCATTCACACTTTTTTCCTATGTTAAAATTGTTTAAAGCTTTTTTAAACACCTCTACTAATCACCATTTAAAAAAATATAAAATAAAATACTTATTTTTCAAAGCCTTTCATTGACCCACATTTCTTTACAACACTGAAGAGGCTGGATGGTCTTAGAGGACTGCACTCAAATATTTTATGCATTCATAAGCTCTTTATTGTTTTCATATTTGTAGAAGGGAAAGAAAACTGATCTTTAAACATCCTCCTCAGATGCCTAGAAAATGTTTCAGTACAAATGGTAAGCCGTTAACCAGCTAAGAGTGTAGTACTGTGTATATTGCTGTTGTCCTAACAGTTCAACTGGCTCATTAAGATATTGTTTTAGATAAAGACCTGAACAAGCAATAGTATTGGCATTGATGTCTTGTGCCACTCCCAAATGTGGGATGCTTTCTTATTAGCTTTAGGGTTGTGTTCTTGTATTCCTAACATCTAACAGACTAGATTTTATGTTACAGTAAGTCAATTTATCTCAAGGAACACAGAAAGGCATTTGTCACATAAAACTATTGAGGATCTTTGCCATTAAATTAAGTATATCTTGTGTAGACATATCTATACAGGAACTACTTAAGTCAGAGGGGCAGATGCTCTGCCCTGGAGTAGAATCTGGGCCAGGATCTGTAGGCTTTTTTATACAATCCTGTGAAGAAAGCCTTGTGGTGATCCTCCCAGAGGGATAAAAGGCTATGTAATGGAAGAATTCTCCAGAGATCAGTGAAAAGTTTTGCAAAACAATTCCCTGTGTAGTCCTCAACATTTCCCAAATGAATTGTTTCACTTAAAAATAGGAGAGATTCACTAAAGCAAAGCGGTTTTCAGGAAAATGAGATCAAGACCTTTACAGTAGGATGATGTTGTTACTATTTCTGTATCAACTACACTCTTAAACAGTTACTGTTTTCCCATCTGCAGTCCTATCTTTTATTTTCCTGTAATAAGTAATCTAGTTTTTTTACTAGCTGCAAATGATCTGTTACCCACAAGTTGCACACACCCAACCTAGCTGCATTAACAACTTTTCTCATTCCCATCAAAATCATGACTAGTTTGTCACCCTACGCTTGCCATTACACGTCTCAGAGTTATCATGCAGACCAAGAATCTTTCCTCTTTTATGCCAATGAAGCCTATCAAAGGAGATGATGCTCTGTTACAGCATATTCTACATATATGCATCTGTTCTCCCACAGTTGACTGTAACTGCATTCCTGGAAGAAAAATCAGGATAAGAAAACATGCACATAAAAAAGTGTGTTTTCCAGTGTGTCTCCATTTGCTGGGCTGGTCTTCCTCACTGCCATCACTGTTGTCTGCTCACCATTCTGCTATTTGATGTGATCTGTCAACCAAGGTTTACCACAAGCTCTGCAGAGTCCTGTTCACGCTGCACATGTCCTTTTGCTTGTCATTCACTTTAACTCTGTCTATTTACGTATCTCACTTATCTCTTTTCCCTCTTCCTCTTCTTCTTCTTTATAGGCTGTTCTCAACTTGCTCCCACTGACCTCCTTGATGCTTCTCACTTTCTGCGTTTAAAACTAACCATGTTTCATTGATAAATCTCTTAGACTCATTTATCCTCTTGAGGACCTCTACTTCTCTTCCCAGCTTCTCCACATTCAACTAAAGATTCTTAATTGCTGAACATCCACCACATATACCGTCCTCTCTAAGTCCCTCATTTTTCACAGCTGAACGCAAACCACATCTCCAGCAACTGATGGCAGTACTATACTCTCTTCAGAATGCCCTGTTTTTCATAAAAAAGTGGACACAAAGATGAACTAATGGACACTTTCTGCTAGCACAATACAACAATTTTATAGAAAATCATGCAAGTAGAAGAGAGCCATATGAGTCTGGAGGTGATAATGAATTTGTATTGGGTGGCACAATACAGACAAAGGAAGATACACTGTCCATTTGCAAGTGAAGATTCTTATTGGGTGCACAGCCCAGTTTAAGAATTCCCAGGTTAGCACTCAGATATAGAAAGAACCTTTCCATAAAGCCCCATAATGAATGAAACAATGAAGGTTTTCAATTCCATGCACCTACATAAGCAACTCAAAATCAACTGCACTCCCTGTTGGAAGGAAACAGTTGGAAATCATGACCAGGTTCAACAGGAGAAAATTCAAATATAAGATTTGTGAATAGTTTCTATTATTTGATGTATCTGAATTTTGGAATGTCCAAAGTTGGGCAAGTTTGGTTTTTGTTTTGTTTTGTTTTGTTTTGTTTTGTTTTTTCCTGGAGTCTTGTGCTGACATAAATCATCACTTCTAGGGATAGCTTTAGTTATATATGACAATGCTGAGAAACATTGGCGAGCTTTCTCCATTAGAAGCCTTTCTCCTTACTTTCCTGAAAGACCTCATGATATCATAGCAGTTTGTGAAGATGTATTATTAAGATACATGCGCTCGTAAGAGGAATTACTGGGTTCTGTTCACACTCATGTGGAACACAGAATCAGCTCTTCTACTACTGTTTCCAAAGGTGTTGTTCTAATATCCCCTGTTGGCTGGAACACAGAAATTTTAATGTAGTAGCTGGGTCTACCCTGACCTAGGAAAATCTCCATCTGGCTAGTTACTAAAAGTTTGCTGTCCTTTCCCAGTAGCTCACAGGGTCAGCCTAGGAGGGAATATCTATTCTGTGAAATTTTCCTCCACAAACCTAGGACTTTTTTCATTGTCCTTAATCTAATCTTTTTCTACTATGACTGTTTTCTCTTTTGACACAGAAAATTATACGTGAAAGTAATTCAAGTCATTTTATAAGTCATACATATTTTACTACTAATTTGTGTATGTTATCTTCGTATTTTCGTACTCCATGCTTTCCGTTAGTTGGTACTATCATACTTTTATCAAGAATCTAAAGACTTATTCCTACCAAGTACTTCAAGTTGCTCTTTCAGATTGGTACTGAGTTGCATTTGCTAATGACCCAGAGTTAATATTGTTTATTAACACTGCATATTGGAAGTGTGCCAAGAGGCCTCAGTAAAGGACGAATCCACTTGTGACATACAACTGATGGTAACTGGTAACTGCTGCCCACCAGAGAAATGCTTAGTAGAGGAGAAAAAAGAAGAAACAGGGCTTCCAGAATGAAAAAGCAAAATTTTGTCATGTAAAAAAGATAGTAACAGGGATGGGCAAGAAGTCCTCTCAGCATTCACCTTCTTCTCTATATTATTCACAGCTGTATTGAACAATACTGGTTCTAGTTCTGATCTCAGAAGTACTGCTGATGAATAGCCTCATTCCACTGAGAATTCAACATTTATTCCTACTTTTGCCCTCCCATTTTGAAAGCAAGTTTTAATCCATGGAAGTACTGTATTTCTAACTCTGTGGTTATCAAGTTTCTTAACTGACTCTTATGAGGTACTTTATTCAAAGACTTTTGAGAATCAAATGTCAATTTGTTTTACTTGTGCAAATTTTAAGAGAGTGTTTAGAATTTGTAATGTTTTTATTACAATTTAGATGGTTTCATTATGTTACAGGCAAACTGAAGTGCCTTATAGAGAGATTTTTTAAAATTAAAATTATATAATTGCTATTAATTATTTATATTTACTGCAGCATATTACACTGAGGGAATGCCCTTTATCCCTTCAGCACATTTCTCATTCTCTGATATTTGCCGAGGACTAAATCATGAAACACTGTCAAAAATAACTGGAATGGTGGTGAGAAGTGGTATGAAAACTCAGCCAGTGACAGTGTCAACCTCTTGGTCTGCCAACACCTAGGAAATAAATGCAATATACTGATAGAAGAGACTAATATGGCAGATATTACTGGGATATCCACAGCCTTTGAAAAGCAGACTATCTTGTGTATGCTGCTAAGACATGACATCTTATTCAAAGAAGGGAAATTTATATTACTGAAGTTGTGCTAGAACAACGAAGTCGACATGAAGAATAAGAAGGAAAAACTCTTGTGGAAAATAATTTGCTTTCTGTACTATTTATTCTTAGAGTAATTTCCTCCGTATGCAACTTGTCCAACAAAAGTGCCCTGGAGTATTTAAACAAAAAATTTGATCACGAGAGACGTTTTTGTTGTAATTCTTTTGAATGAGTATGCTATGCCTGGTGATCTGTTGTCAGAGGATGAAAAACATCTCAGATTCATACAGTCAAGAAAAATTTGAGAGTTAACTGTGTGGTAAGATGTCTTTCATGTTAAGACATAACATAATGTCGAATACTGTGTTCAGTTTCGGGCTTCTCACTACAAGAAAGACATTGAGGTGCTGGAGCATGTCCAAAGAAGGGCAACAACGTTAGCAAATTTACCCCTCTGGGTCTGAACAACTTTGGTGTCGGACCTGTTTAAGGTCTGGCCAATTAATATGCTTCTTTGGTATGACAAATAACTTTTCCAAGATCAAATGGGAAATTATTTTAATCTGGCTTCTGCTCAGAATCTGTTGATCAGGCACAAAAACTCCTTTTTCGCCTTTGCTTGGTACGTATACTCACACACACACATAAAACAATGAGATGCCCATTGATTCCAGTGAGAGCTACATACCTCAGCATATGGCTTAGGAGAAGGGCCTATGTTCTCACCAGGATATTTGTCCATGCTTGGCTCTTTTGATTTGAAAGAACCTTACAGTGCTTGAATTGGTCAAATTGCTCCAGAATCAGGGACTGTAGGACTCTGACTTGGAACCCTCCAGTGTTGCAGGGACAGTGGCTTTAGAAAGAGCTAAACAGATTCTGTACCTGACACAAAGTCATAAAACCCCAGTGAAACTCTCTCTTATGGAGAAAGTAGAGGACTGAAAATAAACCAGTTGAAAGCAAGGGATTGTGACTTTATTTCTGTGCTCAGGAACTTAACAAAAATTCAGTTGCTTTTATTAATATATAATATGATCCAGAATTAAAGCACCACCACCCAGTGCAGGTTTCATCCAGGAGGTTCTGGGGCCTGCTGTCTTGGGTAACACTCTGAAATTTTGAGATTGTCTCTGTGAATCTGCATCCCATTTACAAAAATGACTGTAGGCACATAGGTATTTAACACGCACTGATTTTTAGGAAAAAGAGGATTACTCTGAATAAAACAGAAGAGAAAACCTTACAGCAACTTGGGGAACAATCACCTGTCATCTTAAAACAGGGCATATAATAGACAATCTGCTTCAAGCCCTCTGTCACTTCCCTCGGATTTAAATTCAAAGGGAAAATATAACAATGTTATTCCTTTTTGCTGTAAAAAGACTTCTTTCTACTCATAACAAAAATAAGAAAAGATGGTTATTACATGTATTACTTTGGCAATTTTAATCTACATATTCCATTTTTTCTTCTGTATCTAGAGGGCTATTGTATGTCCAGTGGTTTCAACGTATATACCACTTAACATATAATGCAAGAAATATACATTCTGCCAAAATCATTTAGTTTTTATTACAACTTTTTCCTTCCAATTTTCTACTTATAATGAGTGCATAAAAGACCCCTTTTCACCCTATTGTTTTTAGTCTAAAAGCCACTTTATTCTTAATAAAAGGAATAATAAGTGCCAGTTGTAAAATACTCTGTCAATCACTCCAGCACTTACAATTGTGTAACACCTTTCTTCAGGACCTCTTAGAGTGCTTTAGAAAAGATAAAAACAAATAAAATAAAATTACAATTACATTTAAATGCAGAATTAAACTAATCAGTTTTAGATCACTTGAATTTTGTTACTAAAGTTTGAAAAGAGACTATGTGCCTCTGAACACCCTGCAAGTACCTGAAAGCTGCAATAGCCTTGTCCATGCTGATCTATGAATAAGCTATTTCAGAAGACCCTCGTTAAAAGCAGCCTGAATTGTAGTAAAAAAACATCTTCTTTTACCCTGATTCCCCATAGCTGATAGTCTTCATCTTACATTACATCCATTTTCCTGTTTTTCTGCTGCATATTGTTTCCTCTCTGTGCACTGGTGGTGGTGGGAGAATTATTTCCTGAGGTAAAAAGGTAAAATTTGGATCCTTCAATAAATCTCATATTCAGGTTAATTGGAAGGGGTGAGGAGTGAAAACTAGGTGGGATGAAAGCTCAGTATGCTGGGACCAATGCTTAGCTTGTGTACTATGGATATTTAAATTAGATTTTGAGATGACTGTTTGTTTATAAATTCAGGAAAACAAAAAATGAATCAGAATAGACATTATCCAGTGATCGAAAATGCTGGCTCCCTTTACAGTCACTAGTTAAACATGTTTGAGACACCTAAATTAGATACCTACAGGAAGCGTTCCCATGTCTTTTCAAAAGGATCAGTGCAGCTGGTTTTCTTATAGTCCATACTGTGGGTCCTCAGAAAGGCACATCAGTGGTTCGTGATGTGATTACCCTTTTTTGCATTTATTTTGGTCTCATTACAAGGAGATCATAATCCATGGGTTTAAGAAACTATTTATTAAAGGTAATGGGAAGGTGACTAAACACAGCCATGCAGGTGACAAAACTACTGTGCTTTTTTGTTTTATTTTGTTTTTACTAGCAGACTAATCAGCTCCTCGAGGTATGCTGCTTTCTCCTCTAAGGGCTCTTTCAGATTATAAAGCAGCAATGTTCATCTCAATTTAACAGTAAAAAAACCTGGTGAAACAGATTATACCCATTTTCTTTCTCAAACCTTAAAGTTCAGCAAGTCTGAGGGGAATTTTTCGGCGTTCTTTCGGTGAAACACATAAAACACTGAGGAAGGCTATTAAAACTCATGCACTGGTGGAACAGAAAGAAGCCATCTAGTCAAATCCCATGAGTCACTCCATGCAATATCTGTTGTATGGTTGATCATCTGCAGTAACAATAAATAAATAGGGAGATGCTGATAAGAGCTGACAGTATTTGGGGGAAGAGTAAATGCGTATTGGTCCCAACCTACTACCAACAAAAAATTAAACAAAGAGTTGAGTCCAGCTGATTTGGGCCTCATGCCATCTGAGATGTCCTAGCACTTCGTGTCTCACCTACACTGTTCAAAATGGCACAGGTATTCCCTAGGTCCTGTGGAGAATTTGCCAGCTGTGTAAGACTGTTACAAGATACCTCAAAAAGCAGCTGATCCCTATATTTAGGCAATGGAATGGTGCTATTAACTCGTGGGAATTTCCACCTGTAGATATCTAGATTAAATAGCTCTGTTTAGGTATCTTGGGAGCTTAATTCAGTTGCATAAACAGAGATGTCTAGTGCCATTTGAGGATCTCTTAGGTGTCTGAGACATCCAGAGAGGGCTGGTATATGTGACATGGTGGATCTATGCCCTCTGGAGCTAGCTGGTGAAGGCCAGGCATGTTACCTTAGCCATTTTCAGATGGCACCAGAGGCCTACATTTATGCAACTGAAAGAAGTCTTACATCTCTGTTGATTACGATGGCAACCTAGAGACCTAACTTCCACGCTGTAGGTACTGAACGCTGATTTAGGTGTCCTAATCTCAAAAAGAATAAGACTCCCAGTAGCAAAGACATGCCATCAGGGAGAGAGGGCAGTATGCTGGAGGTACGGCCACGCACACCCTTCGGAGCCCCGGGCTGTGACCCCCTGTGTTGCTGACAGGGCCTCGTTCAACAACTTCTCCTCTCCTCAGCTGCACAGTCTCATTCCCACGTCATAACCTCTGCTACGCCAGCACAACCAGTTGTGGGGCTCCGAAGTAAATCAGAAAGGGAACTGATCCATTTCTGGTGGGTCATTTTTCACAGACTCCAGGTCCCTGACTGGGTTCACCGTGCAGCTGTACAAACAGTGGTGCCAGCACAGGGGAGGAGGGAGCAAACGAGTTCTGGACAGGGGGAATCAAGTCTAAGTAGGCTTAAGCAGCCCTGCCACCGTGTGTGTAACCACAGCCTCGGTGGCTTTCTGATCACGCCTCTGCTCTAAATGATTTCCTTTCCAAACTTTCCTTTTGCCTGTTTACCTACCGAGGCAGATCAGTCACTTGGCACCTGCGTTTGCTTCCTGCATTTCTGCTTCTGTTTTTTCTCATGGTCAGTGACTGAGCAGTACCATTACTCTGGCAGCAATAAAAAATTGTCATTGGAATTCCTCCAAAAAAGAGCCAGTTGGTGCTTTCTATTTGGCCTATGCTGCAGTTGTTCTTTACCATCTTTTCTTTCTTTCAGACAGTTGGTGCTTAAGGTAGCTGTTGCATGGGAAATGCACGCTCTCCCCATTGCAAGGTTTCAGCACGGGGATGAAATCTTCTATCATCTTCCATGCAAATGGGCTCTTTGTGTCATCAGTTCATTTTCATTATTTCCTTTGGCTTCTAAAAGAGACTAATTGTCCATACGGACGTAGTCAGCCTGTAGGAAGATGCAAATGAATTTATGACTCATTGCAGTGGAGCTCTTGAAAACATATACAGGACTCTCAGAGCAGGCGTCAATGAGATGTAAACACGTGCTTAAAAGTAAGCATCCGCTTAATTCCTTTATAAACAGGACATTAGTGGAAAACACGAATGCCTACTGTTTATTCAGCACTAGTGCATCAAAATTTTAATTCTTTCAGATCTTGTCTATACAAAATGTGATACCAAAACTTATCGCAAAACTTAATGAACTAGAGTAGATTAGGAAGCAAAATTTCCTGCAGAAATATTGTCTGTTTTTAAAGCCGGGGAATTAAACGCTCTTCAACCTCTTTAACCAGAGAAGTTCAAAAGATCTACTTTTTCAGAACAGTTTTTTAAGATTGTAACATTCCTCTAAATTAATGTTTACTATTCCAAAACCACTTCAGAGCTGTCAATGTGCACATCTTAAAAGTATTCAGTGTGCAAGCTAATAGTCTGCTGATGTTTAAATAACAAATTTTTCTACTTTAGGTATAGTAATCTTCCGGTTTGACTCTATGAAACAAAGAAAGTAAAAGCCAGCGGAGAAGATAAGTAATACCTTGAAAAAGAAAAGAAAAAATATATGTGATATAGATACAAAAAACCCCAAACTCAAACTCCAAACTCTAGGATACTTATTACAACAAAGAGCCAACATAATACTTTAAAGATGAATCTGCACTGTTTGTAACATAGAGACGTAAAAAATTATTTTCTTAAAAAAAAATACTATATCATATTTGTAATTCTATACAACTTCACAGTATTAAGTAAAATTTTTAAAACTTAAAACATGCCATTTTTATTAATGGTCCATTTTAAAACCACCAAACATTTTGATGTCAATTACTAAAACAAGGTTTAACGCTGTCAAAAAGCATTACTGCTAAAAACAGTCATCTTCTCGGTGTTTTCATCTGCAAAGCATTACAGTTTATAAAACAATTTGAACTTGGAATACGTAAGCCTCTATATGAAGGTTTCCATATGTTAAAAATTTTATTTGTGTGTTTGATTTTAAATTGCTTTGAAAAACAGACAGTTGAGGTTTATAGAAAGGAATCTTTCTTTTAGGAAATAAATGTCTCAAAAGCACAGGGCACCAGCAGTAAAAACATTCTTACCACAAATCAGAAACACATTGAGAACTGTTTGTCGAGTACACCTTCTGAAACCAGAATTTGTTTCTATTTGCTGGAAAATTGAAAAATCTGTTGTATCTTGGCATGCTTGTTTGGCCCTGTCCCAGGCTGCTCATACAGCAGTGGCATTATCGTGCAATAAGGCTTTCAGGACTTGTAAAGCTTTCAAGTTTCTCTTCCATTTAATTTCTAAAATGCAATGTATCTGCCAATGGTCTGCACGGAACCAGCCGACACTGCTGTTTTATGAAGTGAAAAGCAAAAGTGTGTATTCCATGATACTTTATTTTTAATAAAATGTGAGGTATTTTTAAGAAATGAAGACAATTAATCAGCGTCTCAGCTTCTGGATGGCACCTAGCCAGAAGCCACCAAGCAGACAGCTGAAGTTTAGAGATTGTTTTTGCAAGGCTAATTTAAGGTGAACTTAGATGGATTCAAGATTTATAAGCACTACAAAGTCTTGACTGGAGCAAAGTTCATCTAAGTAATCCACAGCTCACTCTGCAGACAAAGTGCTGCAGCCGAAACTTCCCTGTGATTTAGTCTACAGTCAATGAGAATTTTCAAAACAGGCAGAAGGAGTGAGTTTCACTGTTTCACTTCAAAGGTCTCCTAATAACTGAGAGGATTATACTCTTTTAACCAGTTAAGAAGGTTAGATGATTTTGAGTGAGTAGCTTTACATCCATCAATAATTCTAAGTTGAAAGTTTAAAGATATCGTATGCATGTACATCCTTTAACTCCTTAAGGGTTGCAGCGGAACAAGGCACCTGTTTTGTAACCGCATCCAAACTGCTAAATAAATGACAGCTGTTTTTAAATTGCTTTCCTGGAGTGAAGTTATTGGTAAGAAGATTAATTAAAACGCTTTACTGAAACATTTAGTAAAATTAAGATCCTTTAAACTGCTTCTGAGAGACTTCTTTCTCTCCCTGCTAAATAAATATATAATGCCCATTTAAAATCATTCTAATGTGAGCTGTGCAGACTTTGATGTTAGTACCTTTTACCTCTAGCATGCTAATGCCATATGTATATTTTATCGAATTAGAAAGAAGTTTCAAATGCTTAGTTCCAGCGACAAAGGTACTGCCGAAGTAAAAAAGCTGAAGATTGTCAAACTAAAATGAAAAAGGTACATGCAGGAAATGGCTATAAATTTCGTCTTTTTACAGGGGAAGACAGGAAATTATACATCATAATAGTAAAAGAACTATCCTTTATCATATCAAGTGGTTCTTCTTAAGTTCTTTTTGCTCACGTTTACCATTATTAGTGCAGTCAGAGAGCCCAGTTAATAAAGAATTACTTCTGCATTATATGATTGTACCTCAAATCTTCTGCAAAGAAGTCAGGGTAACACATGTGCTGTGAATTCTTAAAGAATGGCTGACAACTTTTTGTGAGTTTTACATAGCCTATATTAGCATTAGCATTAGCCCACAGAACCACCCCTAAAATAATTTTTAAACAACTCTGAAAAGACAGAGAGGGAATGAAGAAGTGAAGAAAAGGCCAAACATTGTATCAAAAATCCCATTAATATTATTATTAACAATAAAAACAACCATCACTGTATTAATGTAATGCCTAGGAGTCATAATACTTTTTGAATAAAATATCAGAGACAAGTGGGAAAGGTAATTACAATTTTGATTGATAGAAGGACCACCTGTATCTTCTATCTACCCAGCAAGATATAATATAAATGGACTTAATTTCTCAAATGGGAAGTTGAAGGGGAGTCAAATCTGCTATGATGACTTTTAGAAGTGACTGAAAACAGGAAACATTTTCTCTTGGAGTCTTAGACACAACTGCATCCTGCTTCAGCAGCATCAGCAAGTTTTCTTAATAATCTCACATACAAGAAATGTGGAAAAACAATTCTGAAAAATGGGAACTATGATTTTAAAAATCAGAATATTAAAAATACCTGGTGGAGTATATCGCCAGCTTTCCTTTCTTAGCCATCAAAAAGAATGGAAAGATGTTGAGATTTTGTTTGCTTTGTACATATAAGCTTTCAGGGCACTGACTATCTTATTGATGTCTGTTAGTGAAAAGCTAATAGATATTTGACTGAGAACTATGATCACATAGTAATTCAAATAAAACTTAAAAAGAACATAATGTCATTAGAAAGTCATCTTTGTGTTTCTTTAAGTACTCAAAGCTACCCTTTAGTTTCTATAAAAATTACATACTGGGAAGGTGAAAAAAAGTTTTTACGTTCCTGCTTAGAAAAAGTGGTTTTGCACTGAGCCGTGTCTCCAAAAACCTGATCAGAGCTGCATATTTGAAACAGCTTTGATAGTAATTGCAGAAAAGATGTTTTCAAGTATATATATTAAATATCTTATTGCAATTAGACTTAGTGAAATTGTGGTCTGTTTTATTTTTTCCCTCAGTTGTTCTATGAATCTTATATTTTTGACTTCTCTGTGTCCCTACCTGAGTGTTTAAAGGTGCATTTGTGGATTTTGCCCTTAATCTTTTGTTGGTCTCATTTTCCATAGTTTACTGAAGCGTTGCTGAAATAAATACGTTAAAGATTGTGAGACACAATGGGCTGCAGCCTAAGTATTATGGGTAGACAGTAGCCCTGGATGATTTCCATTGAACTGATGGAGGATACAATTCAGCAAGATTAGGGAGATTTTTGCCTGGTCTGATGCTTTGCAGGACTTACACTTTTCATTCTGAAGTGTACCTGTTGTGCCTTGAAGCTCAGAGTATGTTCCTTGGGGCCTGCCTTTTGGGGGATGCATTTCACCCTGAGAGGTTGCTCATATTTTAAATGTTTTGATAATTAGATGTGTTTCCTTCCAGAACCTTCCAGAACCTTTAAAGAGAATTTGAGATTTCATTTTTCTTAATAATGTGCACAAAACCAAACTGAGTTTCTAGCTGGGTAAATGGGGTATGAGGGGGCAAAAAAAAAAAAAAACAACAAATAAAATTGGCAGGGTGAACAAATCTGGAAGTGGTGACTTAAAGCACATATCTTAGTGCATCATGTATTTGTTTCGTTTCATTATTTTTTTTTCCACATGGTTATTTATGTGTTTTTCAGTTTAACTGGGACAAACCCAACCTTTTATGTATAGCGGGGTAAGTTGTTGGTCCGTGCTGAAGGATCTCTTCTGCACAGGGCGCGCAGTGTGATGTGGCTCCTCAAGGGTGCACTTTGATGACTCCTGGAGAGGGGTTTTAGGCTGGGTGAACGGGAGTCCCTGTGAGCAGCACTCATACATGTTGCCAGTCAGAAGAGTGGATAATGTGGTTTTTCATCTGGGATTTCTTAGGCATTCTAAAATGTTGCTTTTTTGATCAGTGGGTTGTTCAGCCTGCTTGGTATTGCAGATGTTTCGTTAACCAACACCTGACTGCGTCACACAAGTGCTGTGGGTTTTGTATTATTAACGCAGTCCTGCATGGTGCTAAGCAAGACAGCCAGCGGGAATTGGTAATGCTGGGCACTTCATGAGACGTGCTCAGCACCTTCCAGTACTGAGCCCTAAATAATGGTCTGGAATTAAAGCAGCATATTAAATTTCACAGTCGTCTTCATAATCAGGTAGGGGGAAAGGTCATGATATATCCACCAATGCCTCGACACTAGCAAAGCTCCATCTATATGTATGAAAAGCAACAAAATGTGGTTTAAGAAATGTACT
The DNA here is from genome assembly GCF_000690535.1 of Cariama cristata. Taxonomy (NCBI): domain Eukaryota; kingdom Metazoa; phylum Chordata; class Aves; order Cariamiformes; family Cariamidae; genus Cariama; species Cariama cristata. The sequence continues at coordinate 11,189 of NW_009593196.1, read as the reverse complement.
TTAAAAAATTGATCTAAGGACTGTAAAAGCACTCAAAAGCCTTTTAATATGCATTCTTTTGCAAAAGTGGTTCTATAAAACATAGCTAGCTACGAACAGAACGTATATAATAATTCATCTATGGTATGTTAATCTGAAACAAGAAAGTTTGTCATCTTTTTAATGCAAATTAAACAGACAATCTTAATCTCTGGGAGATGAATATTTCAATCCTTTCACAAGGAATTGAGATTATACTGTGGTATCTAGTCATTAATAACTTCAATGCTCTAAATAATGCGCTTTCCTTAAGAAATATTTTTATATTTACAAAGAACAGTTAGGCAAATAAGCAGTTGCAGACATACAGTATGCACACTTCCCCGGTATTAATGTTATGTTTAGTATTTTCTGACAAAATAGTGGCAGGATTTTTTTCAGGTAATTTCTGTGACGAAAATTCTGCAGTCCTTATGTAGGTAAAACTCTCATTGAAACCATTAGATGTGTTTTTAAAGAAAGATGTTACCAGGGTTTTAAATATAACTAGAGAACTTTATCTTCTTAACCCCCCTCAGTCTTTCTAGGAGATGGGGAATGTTCTGTAAAACAGACTCAGTCTAGAACAAGTAGCCTTTGCTTACGCTCCAGCTGCTGACCAGGATCAGGAAGGGACTGAGTCATGGAGGACTTTGGCCCGATGTATGTAAGGACAGTACAATCCTGATCAGCCACGCGTGTGCTCGTTTCAAGTTGCTGAGTACGCTGCTGAAATGCAGTATAGTATTTTGAGCTCTTAAGCTCTTTTCCAAATTTAATACCATATATTAGTCCTACTGAAATGAATGGGGAATGAGACAAAGTATCAAGTTACCCTTTTTGAAAAACAGATCTCAATTCCTTTTACAATGTTCACCACCTTTTTTCATGGTGAAGGGCAAAAAAAGAAAGAAAATCTTTAACAAGGGGCTATAAGCTTTTTTCCACCCAAAATAAAATTGTTGAGCACTGTACAATATATTTGAAATGTAACGAATGTTTTTCTCTCTAGTTTTTACCTCTTTCACCCATCTCAGGCACTGTGGCTGGATTACGTCAGGTGAGACTGAGTTCAGCTAGAGGGTTCACTGATGCTTGGGACAGATGAGTATTTCCTACCTGTCCACCTCTACAAACAATCCACAAAAATTTAAAAGAGAAAGAAAACCCGCTGCTGCCATTCAGCAAGAAGTCTATTACGAATCCCTAGGTGGCATGGAAAGCATTTAGACTCATTTCATTCACATGTCAGGTAAAGACTTTCATTTAGAAGTGAGATGAATGCTGAATAATGGATCTTTTGAATAATGTAATTAAGAATTCATTAAAGCAGCCCTTAAAATAAAATCTCCAAAATGCAATGCATGTATATTTCGCCTCTCTAATGTACTAGAGAATCAAATGAATGAATGGAACATCATATAATACTGATGTTTACAAAATTTTCACATTTAAATTAGAGGAACTCTCAATATAATACAATATATAATTTTTAATGGCTTCTGAGTAGGAACAATTAGGATCCTTGAAAGAGACTGGTGTCCTTGTTAGGAGGAAAATGAACGTATCCAGATTAGTGATAATCTCTCTAAGTCTGGCTTTTGCAATACATGTTTACTTGAAAATCTTGACTCTGCTGAAGTCTATGGAAACTCTTACACTGGTATTTTTGTTTCCTTCAACATTTCTCCAACTGTCTTGAGTAAGCAAGAATAAAATAATAATAATAATTAAAAAAAGCTGATGTGGACTTGTGCCCCAGCTTTCTGATTTCCAGCAAAGCAGCTTTCTCTTGTGAAATGTCCTCTAAGACTTTCTCTATTTGCCACTTATCCCACCCAGTCACTGAGATTTCATCTTAATTGCACACCAAACAGGAAAGTGCGGAACGCTCTCTCAAGCTGCTATTCAAACAGGCACTGAGTTACACACCCAGCAGCCATCTGGAGACGGCCTAACTAGGAAAATAAAAGTCATCTGAATGCTCTAGGAGTGTATTTCCCATTCTTGTCTGTGGGAAATCTGGGATGAGAATTGCAAAGGGCAGGACCATCCCTGTTGAAGTCAGACTCCTTCCTGCATCATCCTTCATCCGGTCCATGAGCAGGACAATATCCAGCATCAGGATTTCAAAGCAAAGCCTTGGCTTTTTTTCATGCCTAGCTTGAATTTGAAGGTGAACTTGGACTATTAGAGGGTAAAGACTTGATCCAATTTGTGCACATGGATATGTGCAGAGGGACAGGACTGGTTTCATGGGCCTTGACCTCTGGCATTCAAGAATAGGAGTGTCAAGGAAAAGATACATTTTTAAGGATTTAATGATGACAGAAGCCCTTGATTATGCATAAGTGACTAAAATCAGGCTGGAAGTTAAATGTCTGACTAAGAATCTAAGCACACAAGACATTTATGTCACTGTTGAATAGCTTAGACTGCATGCCTAAATTTTATACAGCCAGGGTTAGTTAAGATGAATTTCATTTAGATTTGTCTTCAAACAACAGGAAAAATGGTGATGAGTGGACGGAAGAAGCTGTTATGTTGACAGGAACAGTAGTACCCCAAGAAAAAATGTGAAAGGATCACTGCCTTGACTACATTTAGACTTATCTAATGCAAATGTCCTTCTGGTACTCAAATCACTTTTTGTTTTTTGAAGAAAACATAGTTTATAGAAAGCAGGGCCAGGTAGGGCTAGGAGGACTTAATTCCCTTGTTCTTCCTTATGGGTACTTGGCGAAACATTAGAGGTCCTCAACAACTCAGGGAATATTGACCTGCATTTTTAAGAGTGAAGTATTACGGCCCAACAAATGGTTTCACCTTTTCTCAGGCCCAATTTTGAAAATCTGTCTCATGTAATCATAATTCTACAGGCCTCATATGATGGAGATGTGACAATCCTTTATCTTACTTGTTTTTCTCTTTGCAGAATTGCATGTAGAGATATGGGAGGCAAGTCCATCCTGCCGTCTGTACTTGTAGTGATGCTGAATGAAAAATCTGCCGCTTCAGCAACCTCTGACTATTTTGTCCATCAAATTTCTCAGACTTGAGAAGTCCCCATATAGACATGAAAGATGGGCCCGATAGGTCACTGAGTTAACACACTTGGGGAAAAGAACAGAACAGGTTTGGTTTCCACAGCCACATGTTTATTTTTAAAGAACCAAACTTGGCAAAGAGAGATATTATCACACTTGTTGCTGGGAAAAAATGAGAGGTTTCAAGTACACAAAGCTTTTTCTAGGCCTTCAGAAAAAAGTCCGCCAAAATAAAGCCAACGCCAGTTGACGTTATTACTAGATTGCTTTACCATATGTGTCAATATGTGGCTTCCTGAATGTTTTTGAAAGGTTCATTAAGTTGTTTACAGGGAAGATGGTTGTCACTCTCACAGGATGCAGACCAATGGAAGTACGCAGTCAATGTGCTGGTGTGTGAAGCCTCCTGAAGCTTACTTTCCTCCATACCTTTAAGTTTCTGTCATGTCTCAGTTGACTGTGTTTAGCATTGACCCCCAAATTTAACGTAACCTATTTTATCCACGTTGCAAGAGACTAGGAGTGCTCACGGAAACAACAACTACATCTCAGCATATATGTGGAAATTTCCAGCAGTCACTTTTAGACTATTTTAACTCATTAGTTTGCAATTATCAGACCATATTCAGCTTTTCTGCCAGCACAGCCAGTTGCTGAACTTCTCTTTGGCCCTGCCGCTTTCCTAGTGAGGCATGTAAGCGTACTGCAATGTTAAATTCACCACATTTCGTAAAGCATCTGAGGAAATTATTCTGAGAAAAGAGACTACAGAAGTGGAAAGTGTTCTCATTGCAAGGTCACTTTTGTTGGGCAGAACAATTGTGCGCTGAGAAATTTGAGGGGAGGAACAGAAGTGTCAGAAGGCAGGTAGACAGCTACCAACACAACCACTTCCAAATTGCTCTTCTAAATAAGACAAAGCAGGTCATTTCTTTAAATCATTCCTCTTACAGAGAGGTCTCTGTCATTGCTATGTAAGAACCTGAAGGTTATTACATTGCTACATGGGAACCTACGGAGCCTTCAGCTCAGACCACATGGGCCTAATGGATGATTCTGCCCTGAAGGGGAGAGTCCATCGTTTCATTAGGAACTAAGAAAAAAGGCCGTATTCGATGGCAGTCCCCCAATGTCACTTGTAGTTAATCAATTGCCATATGTGCCAATCAGGCTAGGTTGAGCTACAGGCAACTCTTTTTATTTATGGTTAAGAGACTGGGAATAGCCTATGCAGCTGGGAAGCCGAGCAGACCCGAGGATTTTCCACAAGCCGGCAGTCAAGGAGGCAATTTATTGAGGGAGAAACCCCAGAGCAAGAAATTAAAAAAAAATAAAATAAGGCAGTGATATGTTTTACATTACAGAATTTCTCTTGGTATGGGTATCAGCTTCTGAATATTTCAGCAACATTGCATCTCATCTCTCATCTACATATCCATTGAGAAGTGTTCAGCAGAAATTGCCCTTTGTTCTGCAGCACAGAATTAAACTGACTTGCAACTCACTGCCATACTTGGGCCCTGAAAACTGAATACACTTTGTGATGATTTTAGAATGGTCTAATCTTTACTCTTGTCAAACTAAACTGCAGGATTACCATATGAAACTTTTTCAAATGTCCAGATTAATCACACATGACAATCAATCTTTTATTCTACCCAATAGGGACAATCTGTTTTATGCATTTTTGAGGGTAAAGGGGTTATTTAGCAACTGAATTTTGTGATTTGTGATGCTCGTTTTGAATTACACATCATCTTGTCCTGGGAAACCACTAAAAATAAGATGTAGTTCTGTCTCCTCCGGAGGCATCGACTGCTGCCTTCCCCTCATGCAAGTATATCTTTGTATATATTTACGTTTACATATGCATATCTATATAAAGGAATATATTCTTGCCTGTTTACTCATCTGGCGAATAGGAAGTATACAACATATTTGATAATGTCTTGGTGTTGTGATACAGAATAAGTTAGAGCTAAGTGTTAATATCCAGAATGAGACACCTAGAACCATTCATTTCAGTGGCCATATCAGCACGTTGTCTACTGCAAAAATATAAGGTAAGTGCTGCTTGTATTTTAAACTGATCTCGCTTTAGAAATAAGGATGACAGTTTTCACCATTAAATTAACAGGGTTCTACATAGACACCACATTCTCCGTACACTGAGGACTGAATCTTTAAGTTATACTCTATAATACAGTTATTATTAAATAAATGTGAAAATAATGGTAGGAACAGTTCCCTAAGTTTCTAAAGACTATTTTAATTTCCCAGTAGCCCAGATTCTCCTTTCACAACTCTAGCCTGTGTTAAGAGACAGGAGACTGCCGGACCCGGCCAAGTCATGACTTGAACACTTCTAAAACAGGACTGAGGACTGAGGATATTTATATATCATATATTATGGAATTAGTTAATGTATACATACCATGCTCTAAAGAATAATCTGCATGTATTTGGTTGTTAGATTTCTGTTTTTTTTCTTTATTTAAATATATGCTATGACTCACCAAAGCAAAGAAGTCTCTACCCTTCTTTAAATGGTTTGTCCTGTGCAGTAAAGAAGGCTACTTCAACCTTCTTAGAGTTTAGAAATCACTGATAATTGTAAATCATCATGTGTTAAGGTCTATTTCATCTGCATAAATAGTGGTATATGGAAAGATTCAGACCAACATATTAATATAAGCTGCTTTTTAACCATGTGAGTCGTCCCATCACAAGAACAAACTATTCGAATGTTATTGTCTCTATAAGTGCTATAGTTCGTTGTGACAAAGACTCATGACTCACAATAGAGATTGTGGAACCTCTGCTGGATAATTAACACCTCCCTAAAAACATCTGGGCTACATTTAAGGTCATTTTACTCTCATTCAGGCAATATACTTTTAGTACTTATAGGGTCTATTGCAACAAGGTCCTTAAAGAACAAATGATGAAATACTTAAATATTTGCTGTAGGTAATATGAAGAGTATTGCCAAGGAGACAAAATGGTTATCTCTAGACAAGAGGCTGAAAACCTTAACAATCTTATGAAACACTGTTTTCTCCTGATTTTTTTTTTCCCCATAACCTCATTTTCTACCCCTTCTTCATTTCTCAGTTGTTGAAAGAAAAATATAAAAGAAATGTTCATATAGATAACCAGTAGGATGCCAGAAAGGGCCCTTTTCAGTCAGAGATGGTGTGGTGCCCTCTGGATAATCAATTGTCCCTGCAACACTTTAGGATTTTTCATGCACTGAGATGCAAACTGAGCAATTTCTTCATTTTTTTTTTCCCCCTGTATAGTTTGTTAATACTGGAAAGGCAATTGGACAGTGGGGCCTCCTCATTCTTGGCACTATTTCAAAAGCAACTTGAAATGCCCTGACAGCAGTTCTTCTCACAAAGTAACGTTAAGGTTGTGACACGGACCAACAAAAGGCTGACACACTGTCGTTAGCTTACCCTGTTGTGCTTAGGTAATGGTGGAGCCTCAGATCTGTGTGTGATGTTAGCATTATATGTTCTTCAATAACAAGGCGCCAGAGGATGAATTGAATGTAGAATGTCATCTTTAACTTTGAATTTCTAAGTTTAGGCTAGCTTCTTTCTTTAATATTAAAGACTGGCTCTACATTAATTATACAAAACCATTGATAAATTTATTATCATTAGATCATTAGATTATATATTAGATCCTCAGAGTTGGTTAGTATTTAAGTGTAATATTTTCAAAATGACTATGTTCCGCAAAAATGCAACAATAAGGTCACTGAAGTTTTTTTTACACAGTTATCCTGATGTATTAAAAATCCTGGCCATGAGCTGGCATCTACAATCAAATTTCCCACCTGTCCAGCAGTGTTCAAAACTGGGATTTTGTTCTAAATACATTTCTGGTTTTAACTAACCAAAACCTCACTATAAATTGTTTCCCTTATGAATTTCATGGGACAGTTAATCCAGATCTGGAATTTTGGGGCTGAGTTTCACCACAGCCATGGTAAAATAATAAAAATAATTAGATGGAGTACAGCACAAGTAATACCCTCATATTTTTGTAAAATTGGCTAATATCAATCACTGCGTAAACCGCTCCTGCCTGTTAATGCTTTGCAGTTTCCAGTGTCTGTAAAAAGAGAACTGACATGTTTCTTTGTAAAGCCAAAGAAAAATTGGCTCCTCAAAGATAACAAATTCAGTATTTTTACACTCTTCAGTTACTTTAAATCAAAGTATTAGTTGTGCTTCTCTTCTTACATTCACTGTGTTAGTGTGTAAAGTTGTTTCCCAACCCCACCCCCCACCCCTCATCTTTAACTCTGATATTTTTTATGTAATTACATAAACATGCTCAAGAAATGCAATTTTGCAAGCTTTTAGCTGAACTGTTTCCTTTGAGACTAGGATCACATACAGACTTAAATTTTCTGGATTGGGTAATGATAGCTAAACATAGCACACCAGCGTGTTGTTTTTCAAAAAGGGGAAGGATGGCATTCATTCCACTGCCTGGTCTTAGGTGACTTCATAGTCATTTGAGGTCCTGTGTCTGGGAAGAAAAAGCTCAGATCTTTCAGAATCACTTTCTTGGAACCTTTCTTTTTTCTCATGTTAACATTACATTATGTGAATAAGGTATAAGCTTTAATTCCTGGAGCAGGTACTCATTGTTCAGAAAATTTGCGGGCAGAACAAGTAAAATTTGCTTTGTGAGCTCCCTGTGGGAACCAAATGACAAGCTCTGTCTTCTCCACAAGAGGAAATAGCTGGCATGGCATTATCCAGTTCCTGAGACAACATTTTTCACCCTTTCCTTTTATCTCTTTACCCCTTCCTCAGAAATCTTGCCCAATCTATAGCAAGCACTTTTCATCTTTGACTCTTGATCCTAAAGCAGTTGTGAATAAATGCCGTTAAAAAGAATATTGCAGAGTATCCTGTAGGATTCAGTCCTTTAAGATAGAGTCATCCTGAGGGAGATGAGGGAATTTTCCTTTTCTCAGGGAAAGAAGTTAGGTTGGAATTTGTCAAATATTGACACCTACAGCTGTGCAAGCCCTCTTTGGCTTCCTTTATAGTCAGCAGAGAGAAACTGGCATTTCTGGGGGGCAATTAGTGTCATCCTTGGGTAGAGGTCTAAAGTAAGTGCAATGAATTCTCCCCTTCCATTGTCCCCTGGAACAAGTTCAGATTAATTCAGATCACACCTGAAGTTAGGTGGATGATTTCCACCCTTAAAGTTATATGGTCTGCCCTAAAATCACCAGTGTAGGTAGGGACTTCTGAAGCTATCAGAGATGTAAACTTTGCAAGAATTATTATTTTGCATGTAAATAACCTTGAAGTCACATAAATTGCACCCTTTAAAAGTACCAGTATTCAAAACAGTTCCTCAGGCCCCCCCAGATAACTGAGACAAAATCAAACATGGATGCGGTGGCTAATCAGAAGCACAGGGGTTATCAAGGTGTATGAAGCATAGCACAGAAGTTTGAGGAAAAGGACTTGTTGGGAAAAGAAAATTAAAAAAGAAAAAAAAAGAAATATGGTCTCCCTTCAACATATTAGTTGTTGCTTATAATCATCTCTGCTGAAGAACATAGTCTTGATTATTTGTTTTAGAAATAACGCCTGGTTCATGCGTAAGAAAATATATTAAGTATTCTAAAAATGATTCCTTTTCTTCTCTGTGTAGCAGAGAGTCAGGGGTCAAATTCTCAGCTGCTGTAACCCCCATTGGAGTTATTCTCATTCATTATTGAAACGGGCTAGATCCTGGGCTCACGTAAGCTGGCGTAGCCAGATTAAAGTCAGTGGAAATGTGTTGATTTTTTAGTAGTTGAAAACCTGGTCCTTGAAATGCAGTAATTTTGACCAAGCTGAGTGCTCCAGGCCAAATTATTTTCAATATTTAGCAACGTCTGGCGTTTTCTTTACGTGTCTTTCTTATCGCTGTTCCGCGTACTTAAAAAGAAAAATCCCTGCAGTAGTGTTATAAACAACAGCCTCGGTGTCTACTTTCACTCTTCGCCCAAAACAATTTATATACCAGTCTGAGCATGATGTTTTGCCATTCAAAACATCTCCTCTGTTGTTTAGTAACAGCACCAGAGTCCCTGGCACAATTTTTTAAAATCTTTTTTAACATTAAGAGGCACTATAGCACACAGATCATCTCAGTGGAATAATGCACTGGTGCAGAGGAGCACTAAATCAAATGATAAATTGAGTGTAACATCGATTATGTTAGCTATGCATAGAAATATATACATTTGATGGTCATTATGACACATGAATGTTCAAGACGAAAAGTGAAAAATACATTTCAAGTTCTGTATATGTGAAAAACTGACAATGATCTGTAATTTGCGTCTAGCATTAAATTCTATAAATCTGCTGGTGTTTTCAGCATTGAAAGCCTGATTCTAAATGGAAAGGTCATTATCATTATTAAGTTTTATAAGAAAATCAGTACGTGTACTAGTATCTATTTAATAACTGAGACATCATGAATGTCAGACTTAACACACTTTGCTGGGTGCTAATAACTCTTTAAGTGTACCCTTGACTCGAGTCGAAGGCAGTATTGGAATTTTTATATTATCTGAACTGCCTGCTAGCATTTAAAAGTACTTCCATAATAGCCAGGTAAAAATATAGTGACTTCACACAACTTTACCTAATTTTGCTCCTGTTTCAAAGGTTAAGCTCCCCCCTTGTATAAGAACTGGATATGCAGGCAGCTGAGTCACAACAGACCTGTCCTACTTAACCATTCCCTCATTTTTATTGTGCTTCCTGAGAAAAGTATGTGTCAGTAATGACAACAAAATGAAGCCTTTTGTACCCAAAATAAGTGCCTGGCAAAACAATATTTGCATCAGTGTCAAAATTGCTTTTTGAAATGTCTTGGTAGAACGGTGCTATCTAAATATAACATATGTATTTATTCAGCATTTTTAAAACTTTTTAATTCCTGCATTGTATTATCTCTAATTCAAGTCCAGTGGTAAGTTGATACAGCTTGTTTCTTTTTCTATTATATATTTAAATTAAAAATTGGAAGATGTAGCTTCTATTAATGAGTTTTGTAGGGGTCTTTTAGTATTATGTCCCTAGGCGAGTTCCTTACTCGATATGAAGGCCTCATAAGAGGTGCTTGTGCACTTGATTAATTCATAAATGGTGTTGAGGGCTGCATATTTGCACAATTCTTGTTAAATCATGGAAGTCTGGTATTTCTCTGTACAATGTATTGCCAATTCTGATCCCCATATTACGAACCTAATCACACAACTTTACAAGTCCCGTATTTTCCAAGTACTCTCATCCATGCCACATTCATCTCCTGTGGTAAACATCAGGGTCCCTTGGCAACATTTATATCGGTTCTGTAGCAAAATAGGCAGACAAAGAAAATATTCAGTTTGCTGAAAAAATGAGATCAACAAAAGCAAATGAGCAGCCAAAAATGTCAGAGAGTTTTGTATCACTGAAGAGAGCAGCTAATACTTACTCAATATTGATCTACATAAGATATGACAATACAAATATATTGATATCTGTAGAGGTTTTCTCAGACTTTGGGATGGGAGGTAAGGTTAGTTATAAATGTCTATGAAGGTGGCAATACTCCTTCCTGACTAATAAAATGTAAGTCTACTGGAAGAAAGACCAGTGAATACAAATCCAGAAGTTTCTTCCACCTACATTGTGTAGACTAGGAGCAGTGCTTTTTTAATGAAGCCAAGAGCACTGACCACTTGCCAACAGCAGTTGAGAATTCACCAGTATTTGAGGGCTACAGTTAACAAACTGGTTTGCAACGATATTCAGGGAAGGGAACAGAAATGGACAAAACCACTGCTATAATACACTCACCTGAAAGCCAGACTGTTGTTGGCTGCATATTGCAATATAAAATTGGACCTTATTTATTTATGTGCAAACAAGTTGACAGTTTGTCATGGTTTAACTCCAGACAGCAACTAAGCACCACACAGCCGCTCACTCACTCCTCCCCCCTACCCCTGGTGGGCTGGGGAGAATAATCAGAGAAAAGGTAAAACCCATGGACCGAGATAAGAACAGGTCAGTAATTGAAATAAAATAAAATATAATAATT
>NW_009593195.1:29261-46282 GCF_000690535.1 Cariama cristata | reverse complement strand
TGCAAATGCCTTGTGATCTCATTCAGGATTATATGCTCCATCACTTTCCCTGATAATGAGGTGAGGCTAACAGGCCTGTAGTTCCCTGGATCCTCCTTCTGGCCCTTTTTGTAGATGGGCGTCACATTGGCTAGCCTCCAGTCATCAGGTACCTCTCCAGTTAGCCAAGACTGCTGGTAGATGATGGAGAGTGGCCTGGCAAGCACATCCACCAGCTCCTTCAGTATCCTCGAGTGGATAAATGACTTCATCACCTTTCCAACCCTGTTAACATTTTCTCCCACTCGCTGCAGTTTTTCTTCAGATAATCCAAGTGATTTCATATAACAAAGTACCAAATAATTCTTTTCAAGTTGTATTTAATTGGAAATTCATGCTGTATTGCAGACTTAAAGAGGGTTTATACATCCAAATTCTATTTTTCCACCTATATGAAGCAGATCTGCTAAACGGCATTATGTCTCCCTACACATCTTTTCTCTTATAAAAACTCAAAAACATTGATGCAAGGAAAGCATTAAGCCTGACCTTCCTGAGTTTCTGAGTATAGGAGATTTCAATGCTTCTATTCTTTACTAAATTCTGGATATAATTTTCCTGTTCTTTGCCAAGAAACAAAAATTAAAAACAAGTACTTGCTATCCCACCCATACTACATAAATAATTGCCCTTATCCCCACTTGGGACTTCACAAGAAAGTTCAGGATCAAAGGCATGGGACATGCCAACCTATGGCTGCAAGATTAGAGTTCAAAGCACAAAGGCTCAAGCCTGGGCCAAAAATAGCCAGGTCGGGCCATTTTTTCTCCTGGCTGCTGTTATTAAATCAGTTTGGTTTCCTAGATCCTCAGCACAGGCTTCATCCTTTGAATTAATGAAGGCCAATTAGAAAAAAATTTGCAGTCTGCTTTTAGCTACTGCTGAACAAAAAGGAGTGTAGAAATGAGAACTCCTGCTGGTAGCTCCAACAGGTGCATGCTCTAAAACCTACAGATTCTTCTGTCTTGTCCCTGTTGGCACCTGTGATCACTCCTAACGTATTTTGTCCTTAAAGCCTTGGTCCCGGCCAGTGCTTCCCTGCCAGTTGCAGTCTCCACTCCCCCTTTCCCTCCCTATGCACATTCCTGTCCAAGTTTGTGTCCCCCCTCAATCCACCCTGCCTCACAAGGATGTTTCTGTTTCACGCTCTCGAGTCACTGCATTTGCATGCTTTGGTGGGATAATGAGTAACTAGTAACTAGTCTTTTTGGCAGGCAGGAACTGTCAGATGGCAAAACATCCTTTCAGTAGGTGCTGTCTTTGGAGACCATCATTGTCCCCATCTTTCCTACAAAACCACAGTCAGTTTGGAGGTAAATTTTCACAGTGATGGTTAAGTACACATCTCCAACGTGGCCGTCAGCCAGTTAACTTTCAAGTAGCTACCCCCAAGTATGAATGTGAAGCAACTGATCAGTAAGAAGGCATTTCTGTTTTCCTTAATGCAGATCAGCAATATAGTTTCCCTAATCTTGTTCTTCACAGGGTAGCAAAATTTTTCACAAAATTTAAACAAATCTGTTTGTGGCATAGAAAATTTCAAACCAAATGGTTCAAATCTAGTAAAATTATAAGCAAAGAAAATAAAGCCCTTTTCCAGGAAGATTTATGCAGTCTGTAATTAACACAGCTATTAGCACAGTTAGTCCAGGCTACACTAAATAATAGCATACACTCTGTAGAAGAATAGGGGCAACCTTGGGCTTCTTATACAGAACTAAGTTTTCCTTCTGCTCACTAATGCAAAAGACAAATAAATGTCTTTGATGAAAAGTCCAGGCATGTTTATACAATGTGTTCTGACTTACCCAAAACTTCCCATCACTTCTATTACTATAGTACCTCCACTTGATAAATGAGTTCACCTCCTCAGGGTTTTTGCAGAAGTTCAAGTACTAATTTCATTGTGTAAAGATTTTAAATATTTTGCTTAAGATTTAAAAATTTGCTTAAGGTTTAAAATATTGGGATTTTTCATTCTATTTTCATCTTTTTTTTTTTTAGATGTATTTCTCTCTTTTTACATTATTTTCTATCAGTTTTTAAACACAGTCATAGTGGATTTTTTTCCCCATTAACAGAAACAATATGACCTGGTATTAAACTGACTTTAGATCAATCTAATGTTCATTTCATGTCAGAGATTTTTAAAATTTTGATAAGAACACACATAATTTATTTCCCTCTATTAGAAAAGTTAATTTTGAAGGAAATTCAAATCTGTTGTATGTTTGGATGAGATTAGCCAATACTTTTTGCATCTGTGGCTAGTAAAAAAACTTGAAGTTTGATATTTGCAACCGATCCTCCAGATTTCCAGTTGTAGAAAACACTGCGTTTTACCCAAGGCTCTTCAGTATTCTTTCTGTCCCCAAAGAACTATTTTCTCTGGACACAACATTGCAGATAACAGCTAACTATAAAATTTAGGTCACCTCAGTTTTGGCCAAATATTTTTTGAGAGGAGCCACTTTGGATTCCAGCTCAGTTCCTAACTAGTCAAAAGTGCACTAGGTACTTCAGAATTGTGAATATGGGATAACTGTAAGTTCAGGGATTTTTCTTGCGATGTATTACCACGGATTTGAACTTTGCTGAAAATGTAGAAGAAAACCCCATAATATGACAGTTAAGTGAAAAAAAAAAAATGGAGAGGGACTTCTTTGGAATATAGACCAGATAAATTTAAGTCCTGAAAGGTCAAAAAATAAAAATAAGAAAGGCGATGTTCAATATAGTGTTTCTGTGTGAGTATATCCAGAATTCGGAAAGGAAGGTAATGCAATAAAAAATTCTTTCACAGAATCAATTCCTACATACTATTTTCTTCAGAAGGCATGATCATGCAGACCATGACTGTTTCTATGACCTTCCAGCAGGATGCGACATGGAGAAAGGAGCCTGCATGAATAAAAGCCTCAAAGTAGAACTGCAGCACCCTGGTGACAAACCTCTGATGGAAGTAGCCCAGTTTACACTTGCAGGCTCAGCAGTGTGTGTGTGTATTGTATTTACAGTCTTTTACTCGTACGAATGAATCTTTGGTGATAAAAGCAAAACCACCATCACTTACACTAGTGAAGTGCTTTGCACAGATGTTCAAGAGCTATGAAAAAAATTACAAGTCAAGATGATTTTCACACTTGGTTATATTTTCTTTTAAAACAGATGGACTTCTTCTTACGGCTTGTAAAGCCAATTTTTATATATACTTTAATTATGTCTATTCCACCTGTGCAGTTTAATTACTGATTTATTTCCCTTTTTAGTAAGATATCCATCTCCATATATTTAATTACTGTCTATAGTGAGGAATGCAAATAACTTTGTTTTCATTATGAAAGTGACAATGCATCTTTTAAGGACAGCACAAATAGGACATGTCATCACAAATAACTAAGCAAACTGCAGAGAGTAAGAACTGTAACTGCAGTTCCCTTTACTAGCCCCTATATTTTATCAGTTAATTGTAAAAAACATTTTTGTTGATGAGAAAGAACAATACATATACTAATCCAATGTCTGCTGCCACCTCATTTTGCATACAGTTTGTCCAGAACTGCATTACAATTGTTTCTGCAAATCCACAAACTCTACCTCAGGGTCTCTGAAAAAGTCTGCCACTTTTTAATGTAAACACTAAGAAACAATGAGTATCATTCCCAGTTCAAACTTGGACAGACTCATTCTGATTTTGATGTAATTCTGCACATACAGAGAAAGTAGCAGCACTCCCACTTGAGAATATGTCTTTTTATTGTAAAGCCACAAAACATAATGTGGGTCCTGTTAGGAACATTGTCAAGATTTTAACACAATGCTGTCTAAACGGCACAGGTGCTTAACCAGTCATAAGGGAACACAGCAACACTAAAGAAATGGTATGATTGATTCCGTTCACAACTCACAGTTGGGAAGTTATGTATGTGAATATATAAAATTTAGGAATATGGTGTAAACTCCTTAGAATTGATCACCTGGATCAGTAAAACTGGTATAGTTGCTTTAACAGATGAAATATTCTCCAGTACTTTTTTTTAATACTGGTTTTTCTACACATGTGAGATGTTTCCAACCTAATGGAGTGTAAAACATCCTAAGCATTTATCACTACGAATCATAAATCATTTCCACTCCAAGAGCAATTGCTGAGAAATAACTACATTTCAATGGTGACAATCTAGTACAAGCAAAATTATGTACAAAGCCCGCAGAAAAGTAGTAATATTGTCACAGGCTAATACGGATCTCAATGCAAATTCTCAAAGTCTTTTAAGAATGCATGTAAATTTTCAACAGGTTCATACAAATGGGATCAAATTGTACCCCAAAAAGGCACCTTTTACATTTGACCTAGCAATAGTCACACTGATATAATAATAATGATGGAAAAAAGCAAAAACTATATACTACCATTCCCCATAAACAGTAGCTGCCTGTAATTTATATCAGAACTGCTGTGAAATATAGAAACTCGCTAACCACTTTATGACAGCTGAAGTATTTTGTTAGAAAAACAATTGAGAAGATCTTTTTTTTTTAGGAACTGGCAGATTGCATATGTTGAAACGCATCACTGACCAAGAACACAGGGTTTATGTTTACTACATTATTATCCCTTTCATCGCAATCATCAAGGAAAAACTTCAAAACTGCAGTTTGTTGTGCTGTATTGGCTTTGTGTGGCAAAGTTTTGGTAGCTGGAGGGCTACAGGAGTGGCTTTTGTGAGAAGCTGCCAGAAGCTGCTCCCATGTTCGATAGAGCCAATGCCACTGGCTTCAAAACAGAGCCACTGCTGGTCAAGGCCGAGCCAACCAGTGATGGCAGTAGCATCTCTGGGATAACAGAGTTAAGAAGGTGGGAAAAAACCTGCACAATTGCAGCCGGAGAGAGGAGTGAGAATATGCGAGAGACACAGCTCTGCAGACACCAAGGTCAGTGAAGAAGGAGGGGAGGAGGAGCTCCAGGCAATGGAGCAGAGATTCCCCTGCAACTGGTGGTGAAGACCATGGTGAGGCTGGCTGTGTCCCTGCAGCCTGGGGAGGACCCCACACTGGAGCAGGGGGATGCCTGAAGGAGGCTGTGACCCTGTGGGAAGCCCGCGCTGGAGGAGGTTCCTGGCAGGGCCTGTGGCCTCGTGGAGAGAGGAGCCCAGGCTGGAGCAGGTTTGCTGGCCGGGCTTGTGACCCCACGGGGGACCCAGGCTGGAGCTGTCTGTGCCTGAAGGGCTGCACCCCGGGGAAGGGACCCACACTGGAGCAGGTCGTGAAGAAATGCTGCCCCTGGAAAGGACTCACATTAGAGAAGTCCATGGAGGACTGTCTGCTGTGGGAGGGACCCCAGGCTGGAGCAGGGGAAGAGTGTGAGGGGTCCTCCCTCCCCCTGAGGAGGAAGGAACAGCAGAGACAGCGGGTGATGAACTGATCCCAGCCCCCGTTCCCCATCCCTCTGCATCACTGGTGGGGAGGAGGGAGAGAAAATCAGGAGTGAAGTTGAGCCTGGGAAGAAGGGAGGGGTGGGGGGAAGGTGTTTTAAGATTTGGTTTTATTTCTCATTATCCTACTCAGATTTGATTGGTAGTAAATTAAACTAATTTCCCCAAGTTGAGTCTGTTTTGCCTGTGATGGTAATTGCTGAGTGATCTCTCTCTGTCCTTTTCTTGACCCACAAGCTTTTTTTCATATTTTCACTCCCCCACCCAGCTGATGAAGGGAGTGAGACAGTGTCTTTGGTGGGCATCTGACATCCAGCCAGGATCAACCCACCACACCTGCTTGACCTTAATTTTAGATTAAGATCACTCTTTCATACCAGTTATCATATAACATTAGGAAGTCTTCCAAAGATAAATCATTTATCAAACAAATTTACCTCATTCAGTCCTGTTAAGTCAGGGTGAGGGCTTTATTGGAACAGTTAGTTCAAGTTATTATACCTCAATTACTCTCCTTACTTTACCCCAAGTGAAAGCAGTCATCCTAAGAATCAATACTGAAGTCAGCATGATTGACTGCGATCTCGAGCACTTCTGTAACTCCAGCTTCCACAGGTCCTTTAAATTATTGTTCAGTTGTCAGCATCATGCGTTTCTAGGGCCCCCTTCCACTCTGTGACCTCGGCTGCCTGATGTTAGCTTAGACCACCACTTTTTTTGTACGGAAAATGGGTAAAAGGCAAGATGAATGATAGTGCACCTTCTTTATCTTGAGTAATGGGGAGAAAGGAGAAAAAGGATTCCCGTGGTGACGGGATAAAACAGATCACACAGTGTTAGACAGCAATGGGAATGGACTGCCAGTGGCATTGTGTATGCTTCTGCAGGGGCCTCCATGCTGCCTGCTGCACATTTATCAGCTCGAGCACCTGATTTCCCTGAAGCAGCTGTACCACTTCTCCACCTGGGAGCCACAGGGCTGTGTCTGTGAAGAAGGCACTGGAGCAAATACACCCTGCCTGCCCTGAGCCAGCTTGGCATACCACCAGCACCTGTCTATGCCCTGCTCAATTTACAGCGCAAACAATCCAGCTTTGATTAATTCAAGTGAGAACCCTGCAAGAGAGCTGGGAGCACAGAGATGACATCTAAGCCAGCTGCACTAGCCATCACACAAGGCTATGAACTGCAGCAATGGAGTCTCCTGTTGCTTGCAGAAGCACCATTTATTGCAGTGACCATTTTAAACCTGATTTCTGAAGGACTGTATAACATTAAACGAAGTCCAAAGGTGTTTTTATGTTATTGTATTATTATTATTATATTCATATATGTATTATGTATTTTACATATATTCATATATTCTATGTATTATCTATTTTATCTATTTTTATACATATCTTATTATATTTATTATTAAAAGTTGCAGGTGTCTTGTTTGTTAATTGCTTCCCGAGCAATGGAAATGACAAAATCCACCAACTGCAAAGGGTAAGTGATTTCTCTGATCTTTCTGGTGTGACAACTGCAGAGATGATTATTCACATTCTTATGTGCAGCTGTGTCTACTGCAATTTCCATAGATTTTGCAAATGGCTTTTAAACATTTCTTACTTTACTTACAGAGGAGTGTACATATATCTAGAAAGTGAGAATGATAAGCACTATAATCCCACATTATCTCACACTATTGCATGTCTTTGCCAAAAGCACATTAACTTTTCATGACCGCATACTGACAGCATCAACATACTGATGAATTCCTACAATCTAGAAGGGTGCCTCCAACAAAAAATCAGGCTATTGATGTATACGAAACCCTTCCTTCTATGTGTACCTCACTCATAGAAGGTCAGTGCCCTGTATATGACGCTTTTACTCAGAAATGAGGATTCCTCTTAGCCTGTAAGGAATTTTAAATTAGATAAACCTTTGAGAAAACCAAGTATTACTTTCAAAGAGTGCAGGATAATCACCCTTGTGCCATCCCCCTGCTCCAAGGAGGATGTAAATAGTATCTCATCCAAGAAAACAAAGTGAGTTTCAAAGAATAAAACAACAACAGGAAAAGATGGATTCTATAATGCTCAATTGGGTTTTGCATCATGCATAACTTTTTTAATGATACTGCTTCTCAAAAAGTTCTCATTCATAATCTATTTATTTTAGTTATTTAAAGCTGTATGTTTTGATTTTTTTCCTAGGTATTTCAGCTATTTAAAGCTATATGGCTGGATTTCCTGTGTCAGCTAGACAAGGATATCATAGCCCTCCTTATTTAAATAGAGGTAAAACTGATTCCTTTTCTGTAAGATTCTTTAGAAACCTTGATACTGAAGTCAAAAAAGGAAAGATAACAAGAAGACAGGGCAAATACATAACAGACAGCTTCTAGTACTTTGCAGAAAACTAACACCTGTAAGACGTTCAGTAAGACAAGATTCACTGAAAACAGACAAATGGAAATACAGTAAATTCCAGCAGGATAAAAATAAAGGAGAGAATTTATAATTTTAGAAATTGTAACTTAAGAATTTCTTAAGTCTCAAAATAATAAACAGAAATAGTTTAGCTGACCACCCTGTTCTCAGACTCTAAGATTTAAGAAACATCCAGATGTAAACAACGTCATCTATGACCATTGCTGCAGAGTTCCAACATAAATCCTTAGCATGTCTCATCACAGAGATGGAACTATGTTCAATGGGGAGCTGTATCCAAGACCAAACTCTGAAAAACCAGGAGTCTCAGAAGGTGATTGAGGACAATCATTCCAGATTTTGTTGAGATTGTTTCAGTAACTAGTCACAAAGAAACACTGGTTCTATAATGATATCCTGGTAAACAAAATGTTCAACACCTATTTTCCCTCCAAGAGATAACAAATATGCACTGTATAGCTCACATAGAGAATAACCTGAGACTTACCTGGACTTACTACAGCTAAATGTGGGATTAATTTCCAAATAATGCAGATGAAGTTAAAATTATATTAGCAAGACATGCATTAAGTTTATACCAGCAGCTAATTTTTCAAGCTAATGGCTAGCTAGTCTGACAGCTTCACAGACTATTACATAGAACTATGCATTTCTCCCTCCTTTTTTTCCCGACATTCCTCAAGACAGAACCTAAAATAATTTCTTGAATATTCTGCAATTACTGTAGCTTGATCAAAGGTAAAACTTTCAATATATAAATTTAGAGACAGGGAAGAGCATGCAAGTATGCATACAATGATGAAATGAAACCCTAAACAAGGAGAGAGGGAATCAATTGTAACCAGGTTTTGGTTGATTTCTGCCCCCCGCCCCCCTCCAAGTTTAGTATTTTGTGCCAGGAAATAAAATAATTCAAAGAATCTGAAAGTGTTCCTCTCAGAGTAGAAGATAAATACGATGACATATGATTAAGATAAAGCTTGAATGTCACATCCAGAAATACTAGCTAGTTATGAATCTCATCATCACAGGCCATCACTTCCCTTGACCATTACTTCCCCCCTTTGCCTTGACTTGGGATGGCTGCTGTAACTGAGCGGCCTTTTAGACAGCCTTTGCTTCTTTCCTCTGTCAAAAACCTTAAAAAGAAAATTGCAATTTAAAAGCGGGCATTGTTGTGTGCAACAACAGAATTATTCTGGTTTATTATGTAGACTCTGGTAACATCAAGCCATAACACCAGAGCTGGTGATCTGCTGTAACAGTTTGTTCAACATACAATACAAACAACTGTCAAGGCTGTAACACATGGTTAAGCCCAGTCACACACATTCATGTTTAGAAATCTCTCCCTAACCTACTGAATCTGTGAAGGAACATCTCAAAATAAACACTGCAGGGAGCCTAAGTTACTGGTTACTTTTATTATAAAGCTGGATGGATAAACTTAGAAAACTAAGCTACTCTTGCACTTTAAAGACAATAGGCTTAATATAAGCACAGATCATGTTAATTTGCACAGAAGCACACATGCAAACAGAAAAAGACTTCGATGGATGAAGACAATCGAATTTCAACCAAAACAAAGTCAGTCATTTGAGTCAGACTTCTTCAGGTATCTTTAGATATTATGGTTAAAACACTATGCTGTGTTTCACTTAGTTCCCTTGTTATAAATATGATCACCACATGTTACTGACAAACATGGTCTATTAAGGAAACTTTTTTGCAATACTTCTGTGGGAGCTGATATGCAGTGGTATTTCCCTAATGTGATAAAATCATGATTTTATCCTCATCTTTTTCCACCTCCTTATGCTTTTTCCTGCTTATGTTGTAGGTTTCTCACATGCAAAACATCATAAGAAAAAAAAGTTTTCTGCAAACCGAATTTTCTTTTCAGCTAAAAGATCATTGAGAGCAACTAGTAGTGCTTTAACAATAGAGCAATCACCATTATTGTATTGCAAATGAAAAACGGAAATACAGCAATCTTGTAGATTGTATTCACAAAACAACTGTTCTTTAATATCTTTATCTGCAAGCTCAAAGTAACACAACTTATTTTACAAAACTGTTTTCCTTGTGTTCTGTAGTCTTTTGCTTCACACATACTATGCTCCACAAAAAATGCTTGTTTCCATGCTAAAGCAATAAAGAAAAACATTTGCTGTTACATTTATTTTCCAACTATTTCCAGTCTCAATAAAAAAAAATGTAGTGGTGACACAAGACTGGAATTCCTGTGCTATACTGAAAAACTGATGCAAGGAGTATGCTAAAAATTAATATCAAGTTAAAATATCTGCATTAAGTGTTAGAGTTTGCTACTTTCAGTAAAAGATAATCCTTATTTAGGGAGAAACTGCCAGTTTCTGGTTTGAAGATCCCATGTGTTCTCAAATTTCTAGACTTGTATGGAAGAGTACCTCAGCCTTTGTTCCAATATTCAGATATTACCTAATGGAGGTATTAAATCTAACATGAATTATTCTTCAACCCTGAAATAATAATACGGCATAATAAATATTGGTTTTAACAGCAAAACCATGGACAGTTGTTTATGGGTAATCACAAAATCTCAGAAGGAAACGCGCTGGTGGCTTGTTTCTCTGCTTCTCTCAAATCATAAAATCATTCAAGAGCCACACATTCAAGAGCTGATCTTATGTCTTCAGGGCCAAACACTGTATTTTCCTTTCGCAAATAGGTTGACTTTGTCTAGCAGAAGCATCAGGGATGAAATCACAGGTCACCTGAAGTACTGGGCAGCAATGTAGCTAAATGATTCTGCAGAGAGTCTGTGAGCACTTACACACCCTTTCTGCAGCAAAAGGGTCCCAGTTACACGTGCACAACCACGGGTATACAGGAAACTGCATCCCATTACCTCTTATCTCACCATTTGCTTTCTTCATGAAACTGTAGTAGTACACTCACTGCACTTTAAATAGAGTTACCTCCATATATGTGGTAGAAGGGAAAAAAAGAAGATGCAACACTTTTTATAAATTTCTGGATTACTCCAATAAATTCTCATGTCATCTGACTAAAAGAAAGTAATCAAAAACTTTATGACTTGTCTTTTGAAATTCATATTCCACTTTTCAAGACAAAAACAATTTCTAAATGAAACATCATTAGTTAGAAGAGAATACAGCAAAAAGTTTGAATAGGAATCAGGAAAAAACCCCTAGGGATTGCTGTTCGTATCCACTGCCCATTCAAACATATTTATGTTGAAGAGGAAGATTTTCTGGTTAGTTTGCTGCAGTAAATCTGCTCTCTGACTACAGATACCATCAAGACGTGGCACTAAAATAACCTAATGGTGGGCAAATGTATTTTTCAGTATAATCCAGATTCTATTTACAGAGCTGGAACTGCAGAAATACTATTTAGAACAGTTCCTGTTATCACTCTTCTCTCCAGATATGTTAAGCAATACTTTGTAAATATTAGTTCTCCCTAGCTGCTAGTACATTTTAATGGACTCCCATCCTTAGGTAAGGTAAGAGGGTGATGGCTGTCTATTACGGTTGTTGGACTGAAGATGGTTCTTTTACAATTAAAAATGCAGAATACATAAAACCAAACTCACTATGAGGATATCTATTTTAGCTGTCATATTCTATTACAGTTCACAAGTGTGTTTTCAACATAGAGTAGAATATGAAGTGTTTGTGCACAGTTTCTCAAATGTCCTTTAGAATTTATCTGGAAGTTTATTTCCATTACAGACAGCCACATATTATTCTACTATTTCAGTACCATAAATAAGATCCTTTATCTCCAATAACATTTCCAGCAGGAAAAGACACATAAACAATCTCTACCCTCCAAAATGCTTATAATCATCTACCTTCGGCTTTTTCAACCCACAGGACCCGAATGCTGGGTGTCACAAAGGAAATTCTGAAAAATAACTAATTGCATAACACTAACTCCTACTCTGATGTGCCAAAAACATACACAGAAAAAGGACTTCAGTGATTCAGGCAAGGGGAAAAAAACCCATCACACTGAGCTTAAAGTAATAAGTTTTTGACTGGAAAAAGAACACTTCAGCTTTTGTTTGCTGACTTTCTAACACAAGACATGTACTTAGGGTTAGCTTTTTCTGCAGCTACTCTCCAGCATGTCTGACTTGTGTGCCAAACTTGCATAAGAATTACTAACCTCACGTTTCCATTAGAGAACACCTTGCAGCTACATAATGCTTGCCAAAATATGAAACCTTGCTCTACGTTAACACATTTTATCATACTCCTTACTGGTCCCCTGCTTCTTTCATAAAGACAGCCAGTCACGTCTCTCATTTGCTTTAGGCAGAAGACCTGATGAAAACCTTCCTGGGTCCACAGAAATGTAATACTGCAAGATCTGTTGCTATAGATTGCTTCATAGATGCACAGTGTGTTGTGTTTTTTTTTTTTTTTTTTTTAAAAACAGGAAAAAAGAGTGTCTTCATCATTTTGAAAACCAGCTATATTCATCCCAGAAATAGACTGACATAATACTTGTAAAAGTGATCTTCCTCTTTATTGTACTGCAAATGTTCATTAAGCAAAGAGAGTAAAAGAGATAAATAAAAACGAAAGAAGTGTCAGTTCCATGATTCAGCCACTGCAGTTTGAGGAACTCCTATTCAGTTCCTTATGTCACCACAAATCTACTTGAGACAAGTCACTTTCAGTCATGACGAAAAAGCTAAAGGACATAAGCAGGAAGGCACTAAACCAAGACTTGGGCACTTAGAATCCAAAGTCTCACTGAAGTTAGTCGTAAAGCTTATGCTAATGCTTGCATATACCCAAGGCAATACTTGTCCCAGCTTGTTGTGCTTGCATGGAGCAGTGCCAACTGCAATCGGCTAATTAAGACCAGCAACAATAGACACTGACTGCAAATACAGATACACCTCTAGACGCACCACGATACTGTCTGGGTGTCACTGGACTGACCCCCCAAGTTCTGATGAGCTCAAGCTCGTGCAAGGGTTTCTGCTAAAACCAAACTACCCCCAGGAATATGGGTATCTGGTTTGTATCTTTTTCCTGTTTTTCCTTGCTCTTCTCTTCTCCACTGTGCAAGGGTCTTTTTCTCACGTCTCCGGAAGTGAGAGCAAATGAATATTCATGGAAGTCAGATTAAAATGTAGCTCAGTTCAACAAAGTTCCTCCCCTCTCCACCTCCAAAACTTTCCAAAAGAACGCTAAGAGCAGTCTTATTAAAAACAAAACAACTTTCTCCAGTTAAAGAAATTGAAGAAGACTGTAAAAAATGCAAACCTTCCTCAAAACTTTGGGTTTCTAATGCTTTAGTGTTTCCCACATTTCTGTATATTAACGAAGTGTTTAAAAGGTTTAGGTAGCAATTATTTGACAGAGAGAAGGCTCTGTATGACTGCTTAGTATTTTTCAGTGAGAGGATCGCACTAATACAATTGAATTTCTGAGCTCACTTAGTCTACCAGAATTAACATACTCAGAATAAATAATTAAACACTTGCAGTGTATTAAAAGCACAGGAAATCCGTCAGTTATCATCAGAAATTAATGACACTTTTCTAATGAGGTAGAAAGCTCTACAAGCCAATAGTCTGAAGTGTACTAAACACTTGGACATGCTTTCACAGTACATTTGCAGCAGTTGGCATAAGCCAAACTCATTCATTCTTTCTAGGTCAGTTTGCTTAACAATATTTAACAAAACAGCCCTTTTTTGGAACAGTACATTTGACATTTTCTCATGCACTCTCCTAGCTAGTTCTCCATGTGCTTTAATACGCAGTTCTGAGGCCAGCTGTAGTAATCTCCCTGACCCACATGTAACCACGATCACTGCCAGCAGTCTTGGGAGTGGAGTGAGAACAAGGCAATGCCACAGCTTTTCAAATCAGACGCTGAAGAACTTGAGGTGCAGCCACAAGGCACTTCAAAGGAAAGACACAAGAATATATACCACGATAAATTGTGGAAATGGATCGAGGAACCACTTTTCTGTGACTTGTTAAGATAGTATCTTGAATAGCCTAATAGCCTAATTCACCAACTTCACCCATCTCCACCTCCAATAGGTTCACAGTTATTAAAGCCAAGAAGCACCTTTATGATAATTTACCTTGACCCAATATAATACATTTTCTACAATATTTTATGCTGAAATTCCCAAAACAAGCCTATAAATTCTAAGTCACAACTTTTGAAAAGACTGCCAAAAGATCTGGAGTGAAAAAGCTTACATACCTACTCATAAATTGTTTCAACAGTTGATTGCATTAATTACTAAGCATTGTGCCTTGTTTCCTGTCTAAATCTGTCTTGTTTAAACTTTTGTTCGCTTTTGTATCTTGTGATGCCTGTGGGATTGAAAAGTGTTCACCAAACCAAAACATCCTACCCCTGCAAAATTTGCAGTATGAGAAGGGATTAAGAATGCCTGGGGAATGAAAGATGGAGGTAGCTTTGTGGAATTCCGGCGCTTCCACCCAGAATGACTTAAACATTTGTATCTATTAGCAAAGTATTTATATGTACTTAAAGCAACTGAATACTGTTGGACATTAGGAGAGTGGGAAGAAGGACAAGTGCTTCATAAAGGAAGAGAATAGAAAGAATTTCTTCTATATACCAGAAGTGTTCAACTTCTATTTCACTGTTCATACTTATGACTTACGTATTTCTAATTCGTTCTCTCTCGTGAGCATATAATTCACAGTATTTACATGAGACTTGGGTATACATTATTTTATCATTTAACTGCTCCTTTTGTCTGCCTTTTTTACTATACAGAGCAGTAATTTGAAAGGCAGAAAATCAGTCTGACTTTAAAGCTCCAGGAACTTACTAATACAGCTTTAAAGAAGGCTCAGAACCAACCAAACCTGAAAAAAAGATTAACTGGAAGCAGTGCAACACATTTTTAATTTTATTAAAGACCAAGGTTGACTGTTGATTCAGCCAACATTTTGGTCTTTGGTGTTTCAACATCTTCTGAAGTAACATAAGGACACAGGCCTCCATGTTTTCAAGCCAGAAAAAAAGATAAATTTTGATCATTATTAAGAACCCAACTGTTCCTGGGTCTCATGAAATCTTTAATCAGACCCTATACATTGCTAAACATCTAAGGCATATACAAAATACTGTCTCAGACCTCAAATTTAGGTTAACCAATGGTGCCCAAATGACAGGAGAATATAACCAGATTGTATCACTGGCTTCCCAAAGCAGCATTATTTGCCTGAGTTTTGACACGCAACACGCAAGACTGGGTGCCTGGCTGCAATCTGAAGAAAGGTAGTGTCAACAAGAAGGGCACAGGCAGCATTCCACACAAGGGGAAAAAAGAAAGAAAGAGAGGCAAAGAGACTGGAAAGAGAGAAAGAAAGGAAGAAGGGAAGTACGGAAGAAAAGAAGAAAAGACAGACGTCTGGAACAGAAATTGAAAAAATAATTAAGTGTTTGCTATCCTCAGTTGAGCAGAAGAACTGGGCTCAAGAGAAGGGGAAAGAAATGCAGGAGGACAACAGCAATGGGTGAAGCTGGAAATACGCTTCAAGGTATTCAGAAGAATTTGTGAACCTGCTCCCAGAAAACAGACTAAGCTGTAAAAAAAGTGCAAAATCTCCTTGGTTTTGCAGATAAGGTGACAGGTGTTTTGTTTTCAGACTATAGCTGCACCTGATATCTATTTCTTTTACAACCTTGCATTTATCTTTCAAATATGAAAGCAAAATGCCCTATTTTTAGATTTTGTCAGTATATAGACAGCATAGAAATTCTAAACATAGCAGCAATATAATCTCTGCATACAAAAAAAAGTATATTTAAGCTGTTAGAATAACTTCTTTTCAAACAGTTCCTATATATCTTTCTCTCTAAGATGCTGGTGTAAGAAACACGAACTGATTATTGTTCTGTCGTTCCGCAGAAAAAAATTACTTTTTCTTCTACATTCTTAGCATCTTAAGACTCATAGAATAAGACAATCTGTGAATATTATTACAAAGCAGTACAGGTCAGAATAAAAAATGCAATTTACAGAGACATAATTAGATTATGGAAAACGTTAAGATACTTACGGATTTGGTTACTTTTCCTTGCCAGGCCATTACTGGAAGAAAAAAAACAATCTGAAAGTTTTAACTAACTAGTATTTTTTCAAAATTAGTTTCTTTAGAAATTCCTAATTTTAAAAGCCAAAGAAACTCAAGATGATCAAATTTGGAAATTACTCTAATAACGTCTAATAAGGTTCAGCACTGGTATCTAAAAAGTAAATAACTTTTGATTCTCAACTAGCATAAACTTGGAATTGATATTTCATTTCAATAGCCCATACATTTTAGTCCCTTTTCACATATAGCATCTTCAGCATTAAGTTTTCCATTACAATATGTAACTGCAGAAGAAAGATGTCAAAATTTGAATTGACAGCAATTGTGAGCCTGATTATAGTTAGCTATTTCATCACTGAAGTATTAGTTTTACCCCTTGTTGCCTCAGTTTCATAAACAACAAGTTTGAAAGGTTTGTGAAATTTTTCAGAATTCTCAGACATAGAAATAACAGGAAAAATCACACTGTGTCTTCTTGGAATTTTGTCTTTAGAAAGATTGGATTGACACAGCAAGACATTTCTGTGTTTTCTGCCTTTAACTGGAGGCACTTGGATATTCTGAATCTTTAGTAAATACATAATTTCTTTCATCTTTTTAAACTGTAATTGAGATCAGCATGTGTTAAAACAAAATACAGCTTTAGACATTGTGAACAAAATCTGTTTCTGTTTCCTGTTCACGTGTTTTTTCCTTAATTCAAAAAATAACAAATTACACAGCCCTGCTTTTAAAGAAAAAGCTATGGAAAATACATAAACTTCTAATGCACAGAATGGGAAAAAGAGGTTTTGTATATTGCAGAGTGCATAAGAGGATGAAATTAAAGAATCCATACACATAAAGTATTCTGTGTATTTTATAAAGATCTATTGCCTTATTATATACAATTGTCTATAGGATATGTAAAACAATTTATATGTAACATATAATATATAAAATTTCTTAGCACAGTTAGTGAAAGATTACCTACAGAAATTTGAA
>NW_009593195.1:9920-29230 GCF_000690535.1 Cariama cristata | reverse complement strand
CCTACAAACCCAACCACAGTGTCTTAATGATCCAAACCATCACTTAAAATAACAGTAAATGTAAGACTGCTTAAGTAAAACACACGTACAACAGTGACCATCAAGTTCCTTTCAGATCTGCTATCTGCACAGACAAGAAAACCCCAGAGACTCTCACTTTCAGATATCTTTAAACTGACATGTTTCTCTCTTCATGTGGTATGGAAACCAATGAAGAACTCCTGCGATTAAATGAATCCAGTATGAAAATCTAGCAGTTAGCCAGGGATGACTTCCCTGTTTTCTGCACTGCTTTTGAGGAAGGAATGACGTGAGGAAGTCTTTACATGCCTTAATGAATACACTAACTTTTTGTTAGTCTGGCACCACCTATTGTATATTTTCTGAACTGTAGATTGTTTGGACCTCAGTGTGGTAAAATGCTTTTCAACCAAGAGATGCTGCAATAAATGAAGCAATCTCATGAATTCAAATGGTCATCTCAGTCAGAAATGCACTTATTCTGATTTGGAACAATGTGCGCTTAAAAAAACTCAAGTTTTGTTTTTTTAGTGTTCTTGTTTGGTTGGTTTTTTATGACTGAAAACATTATTGCTACTCAGGGTCTATTTTTACCACTTACGGGATGCCTCTCATATTCCTGTAAGTGCACTAGCTTTAGGCATTTCTTCACTGTACCTACAACAGAAAGGCTGAACTCTACTGCATCTATTAAATTGTTAATTTTTTTTTATTGTTTACTGCCTTTCAACCTTGTTGTGCACTGCACCTTCACATTCTCTCTTCCAAGCACTTTGCAGCTCAGAGTGGGAACAGTGAACAACGTAGACGGATGTCAGCTGCTGTCCATAAACCCAGGGCAACAAATTTAAAGAAGGTACCATTACAAAACTGGATTTACTGCTGCAACTGAAGAGCTCCCTGCCATGTTGCTGCTGCCCATTTGGGTGATCACAGCCACAGACAGGACCCAAGGACAGATCCTGCCCTAGGTCTTCTCTTACATGTCACCTCATCCATTTGGGTCTCGTTCCCAAGTCTCAGATCTCTCTATGCCATATTTGCTTTATTCTGATCAAACAATAGTTACCTTGTGTTTCAAGAGCCAGTCTGTTCATTTTTTCCCCTTTGTGCTGATAGTTTTCAACCTTTGTTTTTAATTCTCTTATTTTATTGTTTTAACCCACGAGGAAGTTACAGTAAGCTAAGTTGTTTCATGTGCTCCTTCAGTTGCTGTTAAAATTATTACCCTGCTTATTTCAGTTAGCAAAAGTAGCAGTAGCTATCTCCACATTTTTCAATCAGCACTCCCAAGAACTCAGTCTACTTCTTAAAGTTCTCTCCTTTATAAGATGACCGACCTCCCCACCACTGCACCCAACTTCCTCAGCCACAACCTCCCCTCCCAATTCACTCTGTCTTAGTGACTGCATTGTATTCTCATTTTCTGCAATACCATGCATGCTTTCGTTCTGTCTCCTCTGCCATCATTTTTGGAGGCATTGTGCCCTTGCCATGGTCTTCCTTTCACTGCAGGAAGATACCAGAAATGCAATTTAACTAGGTAACACATGCAAGAGCAATCTGGCAGCAAGCCAAAAAGGGCCATCCATTTCCATGGACTAATAGACAGACTAATAGACCAGAACATCCATTACAGTACACAGTCAAGCATACAAACCACAGGTGTTTACATACCTTGTAGTTAAGCCTGGTATTAAATTTTTCATATTATCCTTGGCAAAGAAGTGGCTTTCCAAAAGGCACGCCCTGATTTGAAGGTGTCAAAGGGAAGAGTGTCTGCTGTGTGCCCCAGCTGCTGATCCAGGAATTAAAGACTTTAACACTGTAAAATTTTCAGATTGAGTTTGTCTGCTTGCACATTTCAGCCCTTTGTTTTTGTTTTGTTTATTTTGATAAGAAAAAGAACTATTTAGTACCAGTAAATTTTTCACTTCTGCATTCAAGTAATCCAGTCGTGTCTCCATCTCTTTCCTGTAAGCTAAACCGCAGAACTCCTATGTTCAGCCTCGCTGACATTTTCTCTAACTCCTGGACAGTTTTCTAGTTCTCTTTTGAATTATTCCCATTTTTCAAAATGAAAATGCTATACACCCTCACGTGACATTCACAGGTTTTCTTGGTAGAAGTAAGCCCACCTCCTTTCTATTACTTCTTCCTCATTTTCAAGGATTTTGCTAGCTCCAGTGGCCACACTGTGAGTTCAGGGTCAGTGTCTTCTGCTCTGACCTCTCAATCCTGTATGAAGCTGTTTTCAGGGACAAAAAGCCCCCCATCCCATTTTATAAGCACAGTTTCCTTTCCATGTTCCTGAAGATCTCACTCTTCACTTGCCTTGGTTAAAAGCATATACTGGTCATATTTACCATCACTCCTCTCTTTTAACCTTTCAATTCTGCCTTTCACCATCTGGGTCACATCTAGCAGAAAATGGAATTCCTAGAAACAGCTGATGATGATCTCTCCCAGTTGACAAACATTTTTAAAGATCTGATACATTGTTAATTGTACCCTAGTGGCTTTAACGTACTCTCTTCATAGTATACAATGCCAAGCAGTATTAAACAGTTAACAAAAATCATTAGTTCTACACAACTTCCCTTTATTAAGCAAACCTGAATTTCATCAAGGGATGCAACTGAACCTGGCTCATAATTTTGATTTTCCATGTTAACAGTTCTGATGAACGTTAACTACATTCTTCACTTTTATCTCTAATTAATTTTTCTTCCAAAAATTACAACTAATAGTGGACTATTGAACTTAAAGATGTTAATCTGGTTCCAGAGTGAATTTACAGAAACAAGTTATGGATGAAGCACAATCCACAACTAAGAAGCAAGTAGCGACTTAGTGCCGCCAATGTATAGGCTTGCAGAATACCTCTGAAACAGAGCACAAAAAAAGCTACATTGAAGTCATTTCCTTTATGATACCAAACTTTGAAATAAGTTTGATCTGAAAAGGCTGGAGGGCACATGATTCCCTAGTGTCACCCCACAACACAAGGACAAAGCAAGACAATCTTTCTGTGGACGTGCAGAGAGGAAATCAGCAGCAACATAGAAGAAAGTTATCTGGCAACTGTAAAACAGCTGTCCCAATCTATGACAGACATGATACGATCTAATACAGTAACGTATTTCATAAAGTTTTTAATTTAAAAAAGTAAGGTCTTACCACACCACTATTTCAATAGCATGCTTCATGGCATCTTTTTTCCTTTTTCTTTTTTGTTTTTTTAAAAGAGAGACATGAAAGTCTTGATAAAAAAAATTCAAATTAAAATAACTCTTTGTTGTCTCCCAAAGCTTCTCCCTCTCCTTATCCCCCTTAAGCACAGAATGCACCTACAACGTTACAGGAAATACTGAGGATGTCAACCTGGTCTCAAGCAGAGTAATCTCTCACTTTTTGCTGAAGAGCTATCACAAAATATCCAAGTCAGGGAATTATAAAGACAAGAGCAAACAGAATGGCCACAATTTGAGAGAAGATAACACGCATTTTGTGGACTGCAACAGCAAAACCTCTGAAGTGAACAAAGTTTCTTCTGTCTAAATATAACCAGCTGAGGCCAGCAGCCAAAATAACCAAATAGTCTAACTGTGCTTTTACAGTAAATTACATAATTTCACAGTTGTAGATCCTATTACCAGATGACATCATATTTTTGAGCTAATGCTTGAAACTCCTGGCTGAAATCTACTACTGTGATCATACTGTTAAAAAGTCTGTAGCTAAGATATGTCCTGAAATCTTATCCCGTGTTTTACAGTTCATCATTAAATGCACAGACAACTACGAATAGTAAAATATAACCATATAAAAACTCATTTTTACTCAGAAAATGAAGTATTAGAGTCAGATATGTGTTACTTAGAAAATAAAAAGAAATAAACTGCAATAAATGGTTTAAATACAGTTAGTGCTTCCTGCGTATGTTAGCTGGGAGAAGACAGAAAAGCCAACTGCTTTTTTTAAAAAGAAATTGCACTATAATTACAATGAAACAGGAATATATTAGTGAAATGCATGGAATATATTCATCAGATAATATCTTATCAGGAAAGTGTGACTCAAAAGATAACCTTCAGTCATCGCACAAGCAGACTGCCAGGGGTCACACAAAGTGGTCACAAGAACAGGCTCTAACATACCAGCCACTCTCTCTAAAAAAGGATTTTTTAATAAGAGTTTGTGCAACTCACTTTATATTACAGCAATTGTTTCTGTTGATAAGTACACGACATACAGCATTGACTGGAACTCACAAAAATTAAACATATCATAAACTGTCACCAGTGGCTATAACAGAGAGATCACAACTGACTGAATTCAGAAAACTGAGCCTAATATGGGGCTCTTTGTGTCTACATGTTTAAGAGTATACAATTGATTAATCTACAAAGTATATTTTATAATTTTTTGGCTTTGACTTGACTCTTAAAAATAGAGGTGGAGAACACCTCAGAGAATTTAAAATCAGAAGAGATTGGAGGAATCAAACAAGTAAGAACGCTAAAGAAAAAAGAGTCAAGGACAAAGGAATATAGCATTAAGAAAAAGGCAACAAGAGGGTACAATACTGGGTAGCCAGATTAACATTTACTGCATATTATGTAAACGTCTCTGGATAATATAAACCCATACATGTTACAGTAAAGAAGATATTAAAGTCTTAAGCTTGTATACAACAGTCTTCACAAAAAACAAGGACAGCAAAATAAACAGGCTCACTAAAAATATATTCTGGAAAGGGCTGAAAACACTCACACTATTCAGCTTATTTCTATTTCCAAGAGAGTTTCAAGATTGAAGACAAATCTATCATTCTTGGGTTTACCCTAGTCATAAACAGAAGAAGAGTATTTAGGGCAACATCTGCCTGAATTTACCACCAAATGTTCTCTCTACCCACAATTTGTAAATAAATCTCCTTAAGTTTAAAAATTAAGATAACTGATCTCCTCTGGATCTAACTACCAGCGGTTTCAGTATCCAACAAGGACAAAGGCACAAATGTACTCTAACACACATTTCAAAATTTTTTATTTCTTTTTCAGAGATTGTGGCAACAAAAACAAAACCAAAAAGTTTTCTCCCCCTCCCCCAATGCTTGTTTTACTTTTTTGTACTGATTACTTTTGAGTCCCATTAAAAACAGTCATTAGTTTGACTGTTTCATTCAGATTTGTTTCAAGAGAATCTAATCTTTATATAATCGGATGCTTTTCTGTGTTGGTTAGATTTCAGACTCGAAAAGACTAGGTTATATCCTAACCTTTTCAGCTTCCTAACCATATCACCTTACCGTACAATCCAAGCCTGCTAAAAGTGTTTGACTATAATAGTATTGTTAATGTGGCAAGAAAGCACAGAGAAAGAGCTGCTGATTTCATGGCAGTATCATTAGGCACCAGACATTCAAATCTTGAAGTGAAAAAAAATACACATGACCGTCTGTCACATTGCTCCTTTTCCAGAAACAAGAGCTCCTAGAATCCTAAATGTAAAAATACACATGTAGGAACTTTGCAATTACAGTACTTTAGCCACAAAATTATGCTACATTATCTACAGCGTTACTGTAAGAGGAGCCAGATCGATTCTATGTGGTTTTTTTTTCATGCAATCTCAAATCCATGGATAATCACATCTGGTTTGCTGTCAAATACACACAATGAGCATGATACCATCACTTATGAAAAAATCAATTATATTAGAAGTAGATGATCTAAGCAAACAGCAGTTTCATAAACACAGAAACCACAGAACATTTGTAGCATATACAGTTCCCCATGATAATTCCTTAAGCAACAGATAAGTAGCAGCTAATCCCAGGTGTTTTTCAGTTCTCCACTCTCAGGTACAAAGTAGTTGGTTTCACAGCAAGAAGTGGAAATTCATATGGATCAGCGAAGTGGCTTAAAAAGTATGTAGCATCCTCCCACCCTATGCACTATGCGTCTGTGACATTAAATACATCTACCAACAGTATGTAATGAGATAGGAACCGTTTAGTTAAGATTCTGTAATCCTACTGTTACTCTGCTTTTTCAAACATCTACCACCCACAGCTCTTCTCCCTCACCATTTCATTCAT
Organism: Cariama cristata; assembly: GCF_000690535.1. Classification (NCBI taxonomy): domain Eukaryota; kingdom Metazoa; phylum Chordata; class Aves; order Cariamiformes; family Cariamidae; genus Cariama; species Cariama cristata. Next base: position 23,103 of record NW_009593195.1, on the reverse strand, counting down.
TTTGGCAGGCAGCTCTGCAGGAATGACCACCAGCTTCTGTCTGCAGACCCTGGCAATAGAGGAGAATGTGGTCCAACAATATATGCTGGAGATGCAAGCGCTGCCCATTTCAGTGTGCTCTCTACAGGCATCTCAGCCAAAAAACAGTCAGGATATGGATGTTTCCATTATTTAAATGAACTAAAATAACAAATGAGACAAAACGAGGTCTTGCTCGGCCTTCCAGAAGAGGCAAAGGCCTTTCAGTGCAAAGTAGAAGTCCAACTCATTGAGAACAGAAAGTTCAACAAATCAGGTTGCACTTACTAACAACAATTAGCTTAAGCTACTAAAAACACTTCAAAAGAATCTTAAAAAATAGGCTTACAGAGGGCCTTCTAGATAGCAGTGAGCCCTAACAGGATTACTAGCAATGATATTGGTGGAGAAAATCCTAATAATAATCATCCCACTGCTAGTAGCATACCCACAACTGCAAATAGATTTACATGAAGAAAACATGAAACTCTATAGATCAATTTATAACCTGTATGCTGAGGAAAAAAAAGAGTTTATCATTGCTCAGTTTTTAAGCACATAATCAAGGATACTTTCATAAACAGAAAAGGTTTTCTCTTCTCCTGCATAAAAGCTGCACCAGCTTATAATGTGCTGTACAAAAAACCTTAAAGGAAATTCCACACAGCATGCAGTCTTCATTCCACCATAAACTGACAGGGTGAAAATACCAGCATTTCTACATGCTCAGGCCAGTAGCTAGCCAGTTATTTGTTACCTTTGAATCCATCAAGTGAAAAAGTGAAATGTTATTTGTGCTGAGGAGGTAATATTTAAATTTAGAGTGTTGTATCAAGAAGTTAGGTTGTATCAAGAGGTATCTTCTAGCTCCTGCAAAGCTGGGATTTTACACAACAAAGCAGACTCCATGTTCTGGGCGTCTGGAGTGTCTGTGTCCTGGTGTTGGTGGGAGGGGGCTGCGCAGTGCCCGTTCCAACCACCTCCAGCAGACTCACTGCAGGGGACAGCCAAGCCCATCAGCCATGACGGTGGTGCCTCTGTGAAAGCATACGTAAGAAAAGGCAAAAAACACTGGACAGAGAGAGAAAGGGGGAACAAAAAGAGTGAGAAACAGCAGAGAGAACATCAAGGTCAGAGGAGGAGAAGGAGGTGCCATTTTAATTGCTAATAAGTTAAATTAATTTTCCTCAAGCTGAGTCTGCTTTGCCCGTGATGGCAACTGGTAAATGATCTCCTTGCCTCGATCTTTTCTCCCCTCACCCACTAAGGCAGGGGAGTGAGCGAGCAGCTGGGTTTGGAGTTTAGTCCTTAGCCAAGGCTAACCCACCACACTGGTCAAATGCTTATTAACAAGCAGCTTCCAGTTTTACAAGGACAACTACCAGAGCAATAGTGTCCAAACACTTTTTTGGCATGAAAAGCTTCTACACTGCAGACACAATATATTTCACCACAAGGCCTGTTCGTGACCTAATTTTCTCATTTGGTCTGGAGAGAGCTGCCAGGTTACGTATCATCAAGAGCACTGAGCCAGTAAGCTGAAAGCAAGCTTAAATCCAGAATTCCAGACTGCACCAGCACAATACTCATTCTGAATATACCCTAGGTTTACTAAGCTAGATAAGACCGTGACCAATAGCTATATCTGAGCAAAAATTTAAATTTCTCCCAATGTAACTAAAACAAAGTACAACCCACTGAGTACCAATACAATATGCTTAGCTGACAAATGATAATGCAACACTAAGTTTAGGATGAAAGAATAAATTGAATCTAAGTTAGTAAAAAATGTAACTGATCTATTCAGTCTATGTCTTTTTCAATATGCCTTTTGACTGATGGCTGACCTTCTCATCTTGAATACTGTATAGATTTGCATATTTTCTTCAGAGACAGAATTCAGTGACACAAAGTGACAGATAAAAACCTAACAGTTGTTCCTTAACTATTCTAGAAAACAGCTATTCACTCAGCCAGGTTTCAGCAGTACTGGTATTTTAACACCTCCAAACAGTAGAAAAGAAAAATCCTCTAATAGTTATACACATTCAATGCTCTAAACCTAATAAAATAACTGTTGCATAATGGCCATCAAAAGATGTAAAAAAAAAAAATCCCAAATCAACAACAACCAACCCTAGAAACACTCTACTCTTTCCTTTCCAACACAGGATAGCTGTATGTAGTCTGGAGCTAATCTGATTATAGAGTATGTGAAGATACCAAGAAGAAATGCAGAGTTTGGGAGCAGTGAGGGATACGCAGCCTCTTAATTTTTAACCTTTTTTTTTTTTTTTATATCAGCCTAAGGTAGAGAGCAGCTGGGTCCAAAAATCACTTTTCTTCTCAAGATACTATAGTCAATGCATATCAGAAACTATTAACAAAGTCACTCAGGCCAGTGGGAACAGAACGATAACAAGGTCCTTTGTGTTTCTTGAAAGCTGAAATTTGTAACAAGGGATGCAAATGTGAAGAGTAGTAGACATCCACCAGAGGAGAGGATGGAGAAACAGAACAGGTTACGCATATATGGTATCAAAAGGAGAAGAAATGTCAATATATAACATGAGTTCTATGCATCATCATTCCTCTTTCCCACTGCTAAAATCCAGTGTCTAACTTTTCATAGACTGTAAAGAGAAGAAGAAAGCAACAAGCAATGTGGAGATCCAGGTACAATCATCTACTACTTCTGATAATACTGATAATACTGTTTTCCGACAAATCTTTCAAAAGCCTAAATGAGAAAGAGTAAAAAATAATTTCTACAGAAAACACCATCAGAAATCCTAGTTGAGACACAATCCTTAAATTTAAGCCTTTTTCACTACGTTAGAAAACATCAAGGAGAAACATACTGTTTGATGCAGAGATGCTCCTTGTCTCTGCAGTGGCTTGGGCAAGTATTAATATTAAACTGCAGTATGACAGAGAAACGGAGAAAAAAGGTAGTAAAAAGAACCTTGGTTTATATGGAAATAGGCTTCCTAATGGGGTTATGGGATGTCCCTCATATGAGGTTTCTAAGAAGAACTTAAGCAAAAATTTACCTGGAATAACATAGGAATTGATGCTGCAAGCATGAACTAAGTGATCTTGTGACATCTGGACAAGCCTGATTTTTCCAAGAGTTAATGTTAAGAACTTCCTCTATTGAGGCCAATAGTAGTGAATATAGGCGAGGATCGTCTCTCAGTGGAAGAAATGATAATACCTAGACAGATCCTTGTTGCTTATTTAAGAAAAAGGTTAACTTCTCTTTTATCCTATTTTAAATTAAGCAATTCATAGCCTAAGTTGCTGATGCTTTTACAGATACAGCTTTCAGAAGACAGACCACATGTGATATACTGATCATCATGTTTAAATGAAGCTAAAGGGATCTAAAAAAAACATTCTGAAACATATTCTGTATGATGACACCTTACCTTGAATATTATCTTCAGTTTTAGGCATAATTTTTTAATTAAGATATCAACAACCTACACAGGTTGGAGAAAGAACAAAAATAGCTCATGCTGGAAACACGACCTAGCTGGAGAACACAGAAAGAACTACAAAGAGAATGAGTGAAAATCAGGTAGCAACCTTCCAGTATTCAAGAAAATCACTATCAAGAATGCAGTTATGAACTTTTCCTCATGTCTAATGGGCCTCCAGAGAAAGGATATGAGGAACGGGATTTAATTTGCAGCAAGGTTATTTTGCTCACACATTAGAAACAGGTCTTTTAGCTATACATACAGTGGAAAAACTATATGACATCATTAAATAGGATATATTAGAGTGTCCTACCTGGGAGACTTTTATGAACATATTTTTATGTTCTTAAATTTATATAAGGAGTGGTTTAAGCAGACCCAGGCAGGCCTCAGTGAACTGAATCAGTTGAGGTCAGATGAACTGCACACAGTTATATTTCTGTGTGTCTAAATATCCCTGAAAAAGTTAGACCCACATGTTAAATTCAACCATTAAAAATTTATGTACTCATACCAGGGGGAACAAATCAGAAATTGAATACATTTTAACAATAGGTTAAAAAATGATCCTTTCTAAAAATGTCTGAAGATTCATGAAATAATAATTTATACACAGATACAGTTTTATAAAAACTTTTGAATTTTAAATAACCAAAACCAAAACAAAAACCTCCAAACCTGTGAATGGTTGGTATAAGATCTGAGTAAGACTATCAGTATCTGGAAACACACCATATTCTTTCTGGAGGACTTCCAGTAACCTTGTAGTTTTCTAAACTGCTCAAACCCAACACTCAGCAATAAAAAAATTGGTTCTAACTCAAAGACTATACTTTGCTTGATTCTAAAATACAAAGATAGGTCAAAACATTCATGGTTTCCTCAGAGGAATGCCTTTCATGTACTAACTAAAAAGTGCTGTATCTACTCTTGAAATTATCAAAGCTTTTATACACGCCAGGCAGAACAAAGTCTCTCTCCCTTAAGTCTGTCCTCCTGAAGACCACTACAAAACTCTTGCTCAGAGGCACTAAAAGTTTTTTTTTATAACTCTCATTGCTTTTTTAGTCCTGTTCACTGTCTGCTTTGTGAAGAGGAGAAATCCAAAGTTTCCTTTTTAAAATGCTCCCAAGGACAGACAACATGCGGCAACTTGTTCATAATCAAATGGCAAAAAGGCTGTAACACTACATTGCCTAGAAGAGCTCAAGCTCTCCAGCATGTGGGCAGTAGCCATATGTTTCAACACATTTCTGCCAGTAAGACATCAGAGGTCTGAACAGAATGAATACGATATCAAGGACAAGCAGCAACCTTCCAGCGATCGAGATCACACCCCATCAGAGCACTTTGCAGCTCATGTTCAGAGGGGTACTGTTGTGTTCATCTTGGGTGGGGAAAAATACATCCACTTGAACAGACATACCTGGAAATCCCACATGTGGAGTCAGCACTATAATCTCTGCACTTCATTAATTTTTTCACTCTTCTCCAGTGCCACTGTCACTCCAACTCAAGGTTCATAATGACACACTGGTCTGAGTTTCTTCCACTCAGTTCTTTTGTAAACACATTGTAAATGAATAAAAGTTTCAGCCATTGTATCCACATTTTCAGGGAGGTGTGAAAATGTCATAATGTGACTGTCTCACCATGGAACATGCAACTTTCAAATCATACAGAAAAGAGCCTTCATGCCCTTTGGTGTGTTCCAAATCAATTACCAATGACCACAAACAAGATCCTCGTATTTCAATAGGTACTCTAATAAAACTTTAAGCTCAGTACTAGGTTGTGGTTGAATACAACAGACAGAATTTTAGGAACTAAAAGGACAAGGATAGAGAAAGTAGAAACTGTCACTATCCTAACCAGTGAGTGCTCTTCTAGTCTTCCTCTAGTTACAAATTTAGAAAAGGGAAGTGGACAAACAAATAAGAGATAGGAAGGGAGGAGGTGAACGAGAAAAATAGTTATAAGGAATGTGAATGAAGAAAACATGGAAAAAGGAGAAAACAATAGGAATTACTAGCAGAGGATTCTGCTATTCATAACTAAAATACATGTGGCATAATGTAGCTAGAAGAAGCTGGATCACAAAGTCAAGGGTATTATAGTGTCTTTACGAAAACTCAGATAGGCAAAGATAAACCTTCCATGATCATAAGAAAAGTGAAAGGAAGATCCATGACTACAAACAAGAACATAGGTTTTCAATACTAATTAAAAGTAAAGCACATGAAAAAAATGTTTGGTGTCATTGTTCTCATATAATTACTAGATTATTTACTGAAATCTAAGTCTTTTGGAACAAAAAGAGGACAGCTGTTAAAAAATATTTTGAAGACAAATTATTAATTATTCCTTGTATCTATGTAAGCTTTTTGATCACTTATTATTCACTCTAATATCATATAAAATTGAGTAAACAATGCTGAAGTTACTGCTTTCACACTATTCCTTCTTAGTAGTCTTATTGTCTCTTTTTTGGAATGTAGTTTGGTCATTCTCCTGTTTCTTTCTCATTGCAAACTGTTTTTCACACTCTCACCTTTTCTACCTTTCTTCCAGCTCAGAACTGTATTTGCTGCCTCACTACTTTTTTGCCCAAACACAATCCATCACTCCCTTCTCACAACACATACAGGCACAGCATGTCATTCAATATATGAAGGGTAACAAAGCAATCAATCAGGAGAGGAAAGAAATACAATGTTGAAGCCAAAATACTGAGTATCATCCACTGGATTATTTGTCAGCTAACAGATTAAGTAGTAAGAGTTTCCCCACTTATATAAAAGCTTATGCACAGTTCTGTTAATGCTCATCATCAGCCTAGGCTTGGTCATTAAGTTTCAATCACATCAGTGACTGCAAGTTTCAAGAACATCAGTGGTGGTGTTGACTGCTCATCTGAAGAACGACTCATATAAAGCCCCTGCTCCCTGGATCTAAATGCAGGGCAGAACCCAGCTAGCACGTGGGCACGCAGCACGCTAGCCCGGCAGATCGGCTGCAGCGAGGGTCTAACAGGAGAACATTTATCGTGTGTGTTTGCAGAGTTGGTTTGGAGCACAAAGTCTTGACTATGCCTTTTGACTAATGTTTCTGTATTGAATGCACTTCACATACATGCTGTAATCTCTAAAAGCATGAAAGCTTGTTTCTTGGTGCCTCTGTGGAGAGAAATACATAGTAGGGAGCAATACCCCTGATTGATATTCTGAAACACGGAGATTTAATGTTTGAGTGAGTTAAGAAAGGTCCTGTCTCAGACATGCCCTTGTTTTGTTAATTTTTACCTATATATAAGCACACTTCCATGGTTAATGTGACCTACAGCCCTGTAGGTAGAATCTGGATTTATACCTAACCAATATATTTTTTTCACCGGCATGGTTACTTTCAGAGGGCACATCTCCTTGGCTCATTCATCTGACATGGGAATGGGTTCACAATGCATTATACACACTCTACTTTTTAAAAAAGAGATGCTTTCTATAAAAGTCAATTTTAACAGTTTGGTTAAAGTAGAACTTTAAACTGCTAAAAATACTAAGAGGAATTCAACGTACCCAAATAAATTCCTTACTAACAGAGGGTAAATGAAACTGATCCGCACTACAACCAAATTAAACATTCGTAAGGAACTTCCATGAGCTTAACTTAAATTGGTTTCACCAACTTAAATCACTTTAACTACGAATACGAATAAGCCTCAGATTTCTTGCTCTCTCAACATTTCAGGACATTCTGAATGTATTCAAGCAGTGAACTTTGGCAGCAATTCAGCTCTGCACCACACAAGTAAGAGTGACAGATACAGGAAAGGGCCATGTTCCACAAAGATGCCAGACCTTGCCTTTCTTTTGGTCTAACAGAAGCTTTGTGAAACAGTGTTAATAAATTTTGCCAGTATTGCCATATTTGTCTAATGCAACATGGTTGGAAACCAGTTAAATGGCATTTTGGCATCTTTGTACTGTGAGTTTGTGGATCAAATTACCTAAATCTGTACAGATCTCATTTAGGAGTACAATCCTTTACGTAAGCATTCTCCAAATATTTTCAGAAAACCATGATTCCTCTTAGATGATATTTCAAAAATCTGTTATGAGCTCGTCTATGTGACAACATAATGCAAGAGCCTTAAGAGGCCCGATAGAAGTGGGATGTCGGTACCGCAAAGCCCACCTGTGCAAAGCCCCTGCTCCGGTAAGCCCCTAGGCTGAAACAGGAGCTGGCAGACCCAGAAGTTGGAAGGGACACTATGGGTCTGTCACTGTGACATGCCACCAGCATCTAATTCCTTGTCATCCTTGAATGGACAGATACCAGGACAGATTATAACTTATACAGTGAGTAGAACAGGAGTGGAAGGAGGGGAAAAAGTATCTGGCTCTGGAAGACAAATATTGAATTGTCTAAACAAAGAACCTAATATAGCCTCCCTCCCTGAAGCACCTTCAAAAAGATGGAGGCATCTTTTCCACTTAGTGTAGAAAGAGTCCAAGAAGCTGTCCATGAGCTGTAGAAAGAGTCTATGAGCTGATAAAACTGATACGCACTAAACTGATGTGTAGACTCACAAGCATGAGACCACAAAATTCCCGTCTGTATCTTTCCATCTTTGAAGGTGTTATCCTTTGCTTATTAAGCCTATCCTTCTACACTTTTGAAAGAATAAAAGGAACACAAGCCATTATTTTAAAGTGCTCACCTAAAAGATCACACAACTTAAAATTGCATCGCACCATTTACCATCCTGATTTCTTTGGTCTCTTGTATCAACACACTTCTAAACTTCACAGCGAAGTAGGATACACATAAGAAATAAGAGAAAAATATTTGGTTACTAATAGGTAATTGCATGTAATATTTAAAGATACTATATTTAAATGTCATAACTTAACAGGAGATAAGCTACCATGAAGACCTGGAATATTGAAAACAATTATGTATTGATATAAAAATTAGTAGGAATGGAAAGCTATCAATGAAGATTAGATTCACAAGATCTCATGTGAAGACACTGAAAATTATTCTGGAACTATTCACAGGCAAATACCACTCTCTGACTGCAGTAACATTTTAAAGTGTTACCTATGCTCCAAAGTATGTCTCTGCCCAGCTTTAAAGCATCTGAAGGATTTAAGTTGCAAGAAAAAAAATTTCGATAATGTATTATGCACAGATTTCTAGTTATAGATATTTAATGATAAATTCAATAAATTCCTCCTTCCCTAGCATAATATCCAGCTGTAATTCCTGTTGTCATTACCCTTCTGGATCAGAAGGAAACTATTTTTCTTTCCTTAAAAAACAATTAATAAATAAACAATAACAAGTAAATTATAGTAATAATAATAAAAAATATGCAGGTCTTTCACAATATCAACATATTTTACTAACTAATCAGTTGTAAGTAGATGCCCCAGAAAAAGCAAATTTTATAAAAGAGAATAGATGTACTGCTTTGGCGAGACAGATTATGAAGATGGTACAGGAGAAAATATTGCAAAGAGCTGTTGAGACTGTGGATTTCGTGTGTCCTAGGAACAGTTTTTTGGTTTATAGAAAATTCAACATGCCAATAAGTAAGATAACATCAAGAACCAATGGGATAGAATAAATATCACTTTAAAGGAGTCATTTTTTTGCTCTCTTCCACTTTGCATCACTAATAAAAGAATTTTCACTCTTCTGTGTGGATCTCAAAATCGAATATTTTATTATGCAAGATGTTTTTCAAGGAAAGGCTGTGATAAACTGCACTATTTGTTGGACAGATCACAGGACTTACTCAGAAGGATGATATACAGTGCTTTAATACACCAATTTCCGTTTCCAATCTGTGGACAATCCCATCACTCAAAGAGCTGCACTCTTGTATCTATACTAAGGTAGGCACAGAGAGCAGTCTCACTTCTCTGATCTGCTGCTACTTGGCTTTCACACAGCTGAGAAATGTCCAAGAGTAGGCTTAGTGCTGTGCTCAAGTCACTGAAGCTACTCTGCTGCCGGCTCCCTGATTCTCCACCACAACTACCCCTGCCTGCTGCTGTCTCCGTGCTTTGCTTCTGGCTGCAGCATTACACTTTCCGCCATCTGAAAACCAAACAGGTGTCTTAGCAGGCAAACTCACACTATGGAACCACTAAGCATAACTTAACTCTCCTTTTTCCCAAGCTTCCAGTCAATGAGAAAGCTTGCATAATGGCACAGAGTTACCCAGCTGAAAATTGCTCAACATAAAGCTCTGTATTGGCTATGTGCCACAGGAAAATGTATTATATTAGACTTACAGACTTGTCAGACCTAAAAAATAATATGCCATGATTTGGCCTGGGAACTAAAATGTCTTCAGAAAAAGAAGAAAAGTATGTTCATGCTAAGCTAGCTCAAAAGTTGAGGCTGTCACCTGTGGGTGACAGCATTCATGGGCAAAAGTTTATACCAAGTTTTGTAAGGGTGACTAATGAGCAAAGGCAGGGATTATCACTAAACTGTGTAGTGGTGTAAAACTATGTTACACATGTCAGATATTTAGAAGCTAAATATTCATATAAACCCACGTACTTTGTGAAACATAAATCATAAACAGATTTAGAGGCCAAAGTGAAAATCTAATCAGTTAGGAGTGTGATGATGCAGTAGGCCACGATTGGAAGATTCACTTTAAAAGCACATCTTTCCTATAATTGAAATGCTAACTGAAGAGGAATCGGGGTGTGTTTTTAAACACTAATAATCAGTCTGTTGCTATTAAACACAGACATGTAATCAAGATTTGTGACCATGGGAAGATTTTTCCCACTGTTTTAGGCTTAATGTAGGTCTTCCAGGCTTGTCCCATAGACCAAAATATGTATTTAAATGACAGTGACTTCTCTAGCTACTGCAGATATTAAAGAAATATAGATCTATTTAACTATAACTTTCCTATTGTAGTAGTTCAAAAATAGCAGTAATACTAAATTAAAAATGTGATAAGAATAACAAAGTTAGCTCTGTGTGCTTTTTGAAAATTTGGAGGAATTACTTTTAAATCTCTAAATGCAATTAAGACAAGGATTCCCTCAAAGAGGGAGAAAAAATACTATATTAGTAAATATTTACAGTGTAATCAGTTACTTTTACTTATTTTCTTGCAGTTCTGATACAATCATTGAATTATCATCACTGCCTTCTATAGAATTAACAGCTGAAAAGCATTACGGGTTACATAGTGCATTTTAAAAAGCCCATTGTTTTCAATGGAATCTACATTAGACTTCCACAATAACCTCTTAATTTTTTTATTTATTTCTTGTATAGGTATCTCATTGCCAATCCCAGAAAACTAACGACCTCATTAGCTTCAACTTGCAGTAAAAGATGTAAATTACCATACCATATCGACCTTTTCAATTTTGTAACATCTCAACTTTTCATTTTGACGTCTCCAAATACGGAATAAATGCATACCAGAAAATTCCTATCAGCCTGCTTTTCTTTATGGAAACACTAACTGGACAACAAAGGAATGGGATCTGAACCCAATTACTGAATTTTGTCTGTTTATTATTATAACTAATAACATATTGATAGAACACATTATTCATAGCTAAATATACAACAGAATCTCTACTATTCTGTTACTGAAGTTGCCTCCCTGAAATTCATCCCACTTCATACTGTTAAAATATGAAATTATTGAAAATCATTAATCAGGAATTGCTCTAAAATGAGGCATTAAAAATAGCAAGTTTCTCTTGTGTGTAGTTCACTGAGGAATAAAAACTGAACATCCACTTGAGACAGAAGAGATCCCTCAAGAAAACGTCAACCACAGGGACATCTTGACTTGCTAGTTGCAACAAATCACAGAACATATTGAGAGCTGCCTTAATTTCCATGCACAGAAAGCTAATTTGATCCCACGGGGGCTCCTGTGCTTATCCAGTGGTGGAGAGCTCAACCAAAAGTTTTCTAGCATGTGTGGGTGCCTGTCCACATGTACAGCTTAGTCATTATCAAGACTTTTCTGTGTTGCTTGGTGCCCAGACAAATAAATTATAAAAATCTACGTAACACAATACCTAGAGAAGCCTCAGTTGTTCTTGCCATAGGCTAGGACATGTGTTCACAGCAAACAACACTGCACCTGAGAGGTAGCTCTCAGTGAGAACTTTGCCAATCCTAAGCTTGCAGAGATTGGCTGTGTCAGTTCAGGTTGAACCCAAAAAGAGCCATAGAGAGGAGAGCCACAAGGTGCCTTACACCAAATTGATCCATTTTTCTGTTCTCAAACACATAACAGCTATATCCATTGTCAGTATTTTTTTGACGTTGAATAAATTATACTATTCTTGTTTTGTGTAACAGTGTTGTCGTAGATCTCCACTGCACCATGCTGTCACTGCATGTCACCACTGAAACAGGACAAAAATGAATGATTTTAGCAAGTTCCGTAAAGTTCTGCTGTTGATGGACTCCCTTATACCTATTGTAAGAGCCTTGCACTGTTGCAGTCAAAGTGCACTTCCAGTGCCCTGTGAGGCTGCAATAAACATACGCCATCAATCATTTTTGATCAATTCAAATTTAATACCAAAGTAACCACATAAACCCAAGAAAATTTCCAGAACAATCTCCCCACCAATAACCTCCTGCCCAGGTGTCCTTACCTCAAAATCGTCCATAGACATGCTCCATCTCTATGAGGGTCATTTGGGCTGATGTAGTTTAAAACTGTAATTTTTCAAACAAATCTTCTATGTAAAGTAGCTGAAGAGTTTGTAAGAATATGTTGGGCAATCTGTAAGTAAATGGTGCTAAACACTATCATCATGTTCATCCCCATCACTACTAGAATGTCATCACACAGTACAGGCAAACATTTCAGCTATCAAACAGTGGCAGCTCTAGATGTAACTAATATAATTTAAAAGAAAAATACTTTGTTGTCTTCAGACAATACAGATTACACTGATTTTTCAAAAAAAACCAAACTCCACACCTCATGCTGGAGAGCTTGAGTATCATTTGAGCTAAAACAACAATAAAATGTTGCAGTATTCGGTCTACAACAGTTGTAAAATCCTCTCACATATAAAGTGAAAGGACAAATGGTATAAATAGGAACCTATTTACTTGATAATAAGTACTGACTTACTGGACTGGCATGTTTATGCTGACAGACAGACAATATATCTGTCAGCAGTAGATATATGTATTGGTAAAGGTTTGCATATAGGAATGAAACTGTGTATTTCACCATAATGAATTCTGTTTAAATCCCTTTGAAGATATTTACTTCACTATTTAACTGTGTTTCAACCTGCACTTGTTCCTGTTGTACTCATTAGATGTGCTCTCATTTATTTGGATTCTCTCTATTCTCACCGGTTGCCTTTCCTATGCTGAGGCTACTCTCTCTGTTTCAAATTTCTTCATTTCAGATTACTGATTCTGCTTACCCTTGATTACTTTCACCTTTACTTCTACCTGGATGGATTCTCTCTCTGATACTTATTTTACCAGATTCCTCTCTTAGGGCATGTACCTGACAAACCATTTCTTCTTCCATTTATTTCCACTCATTCACATTTTTGATTCTTTATATGCAGACTTCATTTCCTTTCCTGTTAACTGTATAGATATAATTAAAATGGAAATATCAGAGAGAAAAAAGATAA
>NW_009593195.1:0-9889 GCF_000690535.1 Cariama cristata | reverse complement strand
AAGAGTGCTTCATCTTCAAAGTGTTACTGAAATACCAGTCATGTCCCCACCTGACCCACCACCAATCATAGGCCAGAATATGTCCCTGAAATTACTTGTAGCCATGAAACTATGAGAGAATATGGTTTGATATCAGTGTTATACTGAAGAAATCATATGTCAGATAGGCCATATCACATCAGTTCCCATCGCAAGTCTGAAAATCTGCAAATGGAGCTATTGCATGCAGCATCATCTTCATTTTCTCCTAAAATACAGAATTCTTTGCTGCCTGTGTGATATCCACTTCTTTCATGGTGTGCTGGACCAGTGTGTATTTTGTCCAGCACAGTGGCTTCAAGCATCACTAAAACCGTTGTAAATCCTGCAAAGTTTAGTACCTTCTCTTTTTGCGAATGAAGAGAAAATAAACCTTCATTCATCAACATAAGCTGTATTAAGCCAATGACATTGTTCACAGTACCCAAACTAAAATTCTCTTTTTTCAGATTTCACATTTGTTATTCCTGCCACTTGAAAATATTTTTTAAATTCCATACAAGAAATATTTGCCATGTGTTACATTTAGTCAACAGTTCCATAGTCCTACAGACTGAGATTGATTTTTGAAAGTTTGTTAAATTTATTTACAGTGAATCTTGTCTTATAAAATGTTTTCAACACAGAAGGCAATCACATTAGACTCCTTAAGTTGCATTCAGAAATAATAAATAGAAAACCCTGTATTACTATTGTGACTGTTATAAATAACACAGATATGTAAAAAAGGATTCCTTAAGGGTTATTCCACTGCTTGCTATCTACCTTCCTGAGATTGTACAAGGATTTTACACATAGAGAGAAACTGTACTTAAAACCTATGCGTTTTGGAAGTTTTATTTCACTGTATGTTCTGCTTTACTGGTAGATGACCCCATAAATCAAGCTCTCTAAAATCATAGAGACTGTTTATTGAAAAACATTATTTTGAATGCAGCAAAACTCGGAAGTCTTATTTAAACACCTACATAAGTGCATCACTGTCTAAACTAGACCTACATTAGAATAAAGCAATAATGACAAAATCCTTGCTTCTCAGACAGTAATAATAATCTGTTCAACTTTTTACCTACACAAACATTGCAGCAAGGTTTGACTAAAGCAGTGCATTGTTGACTGTCCTAGACAAGTAGGAAAAGCACAATCAATTCAAAAGCAAGTGAGAAAGTCTATCACTTAGATTTAGGGTTGGCTGGGTTATTTGTTGGTTGGGCTGGGTTTTATCTGAAGCTCTAAAATAACTAAAATACATAGCGATCATAATTTATTCTGTCAAAATTAAAGAATTTATAAAATTATTTCTAATAAACTGTCACATTTGAGTAATCAGGTGAGTCAAAGTCACACCTAATCCTTCATGTTTGTTCCCATGTAATATAGCAACCCTTCACTTGCGTTTCCCAAAGGTATGGTTCCATCTATAAATTTCTTCAGTATTTTTTCTGCAATACCTCACCAAACAAAAAATAACCATCAAACAATGTGGAAAAGAGAGGAAAAAAGACAAGTTCTTTCCAAGTCTTCTACTTTCAAGTGTTAAAGTCAAATTCTCATGTATTTTGTTATCAGAAGAGTACATTATCTCATCCTGGTAGATTTGTAGCTTAAATGTGCATATTGTTGAAGCGTGAAACCACTAAACACATAAATGTTAGCAACTGTCCAAAATGAGTTAAATGTAAGACAGTGATACAGAGCACTGTCATAGGATGTAAAATTGGTACAGGTATATTTACATCTCTACTTGTACAGAACTTCTGCAGAAAAAAGTCACACCGAGAAAATAAGATGAAAACAAAAGAAAAAAAATTAGTTTGAAGAGAACTTATTTTTAGAATGCAAGTAGGGTTTAAGAACTTGAAAGATTTTTTCTTCTGTAATGGATACACAATTTGCAGGTGGCTTAGAACTATTACAAGTAAGCAAAATGTATCAGAGTAAAACATCACAATACTACTGGAAACTGGGGAACACATGAGGGAGTTGTAGGGATAGATTATAGTTCTGAAGTATAAACGTCATTGTTCTTTTCACATCAGGGTTTGTGTTTACTTAAAAATAGAACAGTGTCCAGATTAATTCCTATCTAGTTTTAAGCATTTATGTTAGACACCCTAATTCACAAGGTTCAATCTCTAGTGAATGGTAAAAGCATTTATTAATAACGGACAGAAAAAGACAGCCTTAACAGCTCTAGTAAGCAAACCTTCGGTGTACTGTCTACCCATATACACAGATATTTGGTATAAATTTAATAATAAATATTGTTCCTCTTAATGTTCAAAGGCTGCATTTACTAGATAGTACTAGTACAATCCATTTTGTTCCAACTGTAATGTACACCACTTTTTTAGCACGTAAAATACTTGAAAATGTAGTCTCTGGAAAGATTTTGGAAATCTGAAAAATTAATGCAAAACTGGAGAAGATATTTCAGTCTACTTCAATGACTACAGTATGCTGTACTATATTAAGGCAAGTTCTCCAAAGACTACTGCAGTAAAATGCAGTCAAATATATCAACAGCAAGTCAACGCTGCACTACAATTAAGATGCCAAAAGTGTCTGTAATGACATAATTATGGCTTTAAACAAAATAAGCATTTCAAGTAATCAACTGGTGAGGTAAGGCATCAGTCAAGGAGAAACTAAACATTCGGTTATAATGAAAAGCAAGGCAACTATGAATTTATAATAAATTATTTTGAATACAATACAAATAAGGCTTAGTATGGAATTCTGATATATTTCTGGTATCATAACTTACTGTACACCTCAAATATCCACGGTCACACAATTCAGTTCAATTCGTGTAGGACAAGTTCCTAGTTACATTAGACTTTTAAACTTCTAAATCCATGTGGCAGCTTTGGGTAGATAAACCAAATCTTCAAAAACTTATAGCACTATGTTTCAAATTCACTGACTTCCACCATTTTATTTCAGTTAGCACTAGAGCTTTTCAAATAAAGTTATCAACTGATGAAAGCATTATTCTATACTAAAAATTAAATTAAAAAATTGAACATCATGGGACTGCAGCAGAAGAAAGTTATATACGCATATAATTGCACAAAGCCTATTTGCAGATGCAATTTTGGGTTGCAGAGGCAGTACTCATCATTATCCCTGCAACTGACTTAATGGGATTTGTTTGCAGCAAAACATGAGATGTTTACCGATAATTTAAAAAAAAAATAATGACTTCATTGTACATTTATATATATTTCATTTCTCCAATTATCCAGATGACGTCAATGGGAAACAATTGTTGATGGAAAGAATGTACCTTTTTTTTTCAATATTTTTTTCTTTTTTTAAAGCAGTCACAGGAAAAAAAAAAACACACACAAAAAAAACCCCACAAATAAACAAAAAAAACCCACAAGAAAGTCACATCTTGAAAACTGAAGAATCTTTATTCAGAGAGAAAATCTATTTTAAGCATTTTCGAGAGTTTAAAGCGTGAGTTTGGGGACATTTGTTCCCAAAAGAATCTTTCAAAATGGATACATGGAAGAAAGACAAATTCTTGACAAAAAAATGCTTACAACTTTCTAGAAGTGTTCAAAAATCTGTAAAATGTGTATATGTACTACACTAGAAGAGTATGATATGGTATCATTAGCACCCTTTGGAAGAAGACTTTTGTTAATGGGTGCAATCAGTTTGCATTATAATGGCAGAAGTTTCTTATTGCACCACAATTCTTCAGGCATATTCACATGTGTAAGTACATCTGACAGCAAACACCTTTTGCAAAGTTCTTCAACAGGAGTGAGAACTGCTAGTATTTTTATAATATTGGTGAATTTTATTAATAATTTTAAAAGAGCAGGAAGTCCTGTGATCAAATTAGCAGTCATGAGAAACGTAAGAATCAAGTCTTATGAAGCTGAATAACTGCATCGGGATATTCACTCCTCACATCTATGACTTACCCTGTGATACAATTCTGCCAAGTATTGACTAACCCATCAAAGTGATCACGTTTATTCATTCTAATAACATACTTAGCATACTGAAAGTTAAAAATCCCATCAGAATAGATGTGTTCAAACAAGAAACTACACTGCTTTGAACCTCATTCAGGAGAGTCCACGGCAATAAATCTTTGACAGGAAAAAAAAAAAAAAGTGATGTAACACTATTTTATCAAACAGCTAGATCACACTGGTATTTAATCTCTGTTTCAACACATTTTGAAAATAATTTTAATTTAGGCATATATTGCAATGGGCAAATTGTTCATTCAAAGAAAAAAACCACCCAAACCTTTCCTTGATTTATTTCCTTAAATATTGTTGCAGTAGTAAGTTACAGCAAATATAGTACTTGGTTAATATCAAAAGTAGTCCAAGTTTGCAGTTTTGTGTTTTCTTACAATGCTACTTTGTCTTCTGCAAATTAGCACCTTACTTAAAATGTCATCTATGAACTGCTTCAAAGACTGTGATTTACTGAGGCAAATAAATTTGGTGAACTATTTGCTGTAGAAAATATTATTGCTATAGACTGAGAAAATAATTTTAAAAAATAACCACAGATCTGTTAGAAGTTCTTATTATTAACATAAACTGTTCAAATCCTACAGTCTAAGCATAATGTAAATGCATTGTACTGCCCTTTAATGTATGAAATCTATTTTTTTCCACTGTGAATCAAAGGAAAACATTACTTATCCTTTTCCCTTTTGCTAGTGTTGAATCAGTGCTCGTGCACTTACTAAACTCAGTTGTTTTTTTTTTCCTCTTTCTGCATCAAAGGCAGAGATAAGCTAAGCAATTGTAATCCAAAAGTAGCTTTAGAAAGCAAAACACAATACCACTGCAAATTCATTGCACAGAAGGGCAAAGATAATTGGTTCCAAATCTGTCTTAGAAAAAAGATCTGAAGTAGCAATGAATTATAGCAGTGAGTATACAGAAATTACGCAAGATAAAAACTGGACCTCCACTCATCTGAAGTTACCAGTTAATCCTATTAGTATTTTAAAACAAAATATATTAGTTACCTTATAGAGGAGGTTACCACACTAATGACACTCCTGCTGTTCAAGTCAGAAAGTCATTCATATTATCTAAGACGTGTAAAGATGCATCTGTAAGAATTTCTGAAACAACTTTTCTTCCAACACTTGAGTTCTGGTCCTCCTGAAAAGAGAGTCAGCACTCTCAACATGCTGATACGGCCACCATATGCATGGATGTAGTGAGCAGCGCAGACTCAAAGACAAAGCAAGAATCCTCTTTTTTAGAAAGCCCACAACTCCCTTCGCTCGTCACTCACTTAGCTCATAGTATTGTAAAGCAAATCTATAGGAAGACAGTCAGACCCCTAAACTCATTCCCTTTCATATCTGACCTTACAAGTTTTCCAAAGTTCAGCTCAGCTTAACGTTTTGCATCCACCTTCCTTTGTCTTTGCATTCCTTTCTCATTTAGTTATTCACAGTTGTTTCCAACGCAGGTGTGTTTTGGTTTTGTGGGTTTGTTTTGGTTTGGTTTGGTTTGGTTTGGTTTTTTAAATTTTCTCCAATAAAGAAGGGTGCAAAGATGAGATCTACTTGGCTAAGTTTAACACTGAAGATAATACACAGAAGGCACATACAGGAAAATATCATTTCCTCACAACATGCAGAAAACTAGACAATACTAATGGGAGACAGCTAATAAAAATATAATGCATATGGTTCATATGCATTCAAATAATTTGCGAAATACAACATGAAATTAAATTTATGCACTAAAAGTGGAACAGAAAAATCTATGCATTATACTAAATTTAGGTTCTTAGATAGTTGTGTGAAGTTAACATGAAAGCTAATGGATCTGATAGCCTTGGAGGCACGTCTCTTCCTTCACTTCTTGCAGCAAGGATCAGCACAGCACAGCATCATCTACCTCCCCTTCCAAGGAAACAGGCTCTTGTCTGGAGATATTTAATATAGCATTTAATTAATATCTAATTTGAATAACATATATCAACAATATTTTATAATTAATTGTATGAATATATAATTTGACAGTTACTAATATATAACTTTAAAATGTATTGCAAGTTTGAAAGTTTAATGCAAAATTTCTAACTTGTGAAGAAAGTAGCACAAGATATCAGGTACTGGATAAATACTGAATTTTCAGCCATAGCTATAATCCTGTAATTCCTTGTCTCCAGTGGATGCTTACTGATACAACATTGAAGACAACATAACTGATAGAATACAACAATTAATAACAACATCCCTATAATAACATAAGTAGCAGAACATGAGATTGGCTCCAGTATCAGAAGATAGGAGAGCAAAGGGAAGAATCTATAGGGAATTGACTGAAGAGTGGTTACAAATTATGCTAATTAGGAAACACAGAATACCACATAAAACAGCCTCTTTTATTAATTCCATATCATCAATAGAAGGTACAAGGAGAATGAGGCTAATCTGAGTTTCTGGAATGCTGGGAAAATAAGTTTACAGATCAACAATTTGGATAAATGTAAAAAAATGTTAGCTTGTCAAGACCAGCATTTGACGTTATGAAGAGTGTAATTACCAGAGCTTGGGATGGCAGTGAGAAAAAGCAAATCAAGTAAGAGAGGAAACAAATGAGGCAGAAACAGAGGTGTGAATATAGAGAGAAAACAGATGAAAACAGAAAGAAAATGGACTGCAAACAAAGTCTATTACTGTAGACTGAAAGCAACATGAAATCCTGAGAAAGACACATAACCCTGCAGAGAGAATTGCGAAGGTCGGTTGTTCCTAGAGAATTATCTGACCAAGTTAGCTAGATCCAAGTATTTGATTATTATCTCGTTATAATGAGAATTTGGTTTGGCTACAACTGCTAATGCACATTAATTTCTAATTTGACTTAACATTCTTCTAGTTAATTTCACTCCTTAATTATATAAATATCTTAAAACTATAAAGCAATTTTATTATGGTCTCATCATGCAATATCTTTCACTATTCTCAGCACACACATAGTCATGATATAGATGGTAATATACACTCAAATAGTACTCTGCACCTCATAGGATGTTTTCATTTCCAAGGTAACGAAATAGGATATATCACATCATTTTTATTACATTACATTATATCCCTGCATTTTATAAAATGGAAATAGGAATCTTATTTTCTATAGAAACTACAGGCTTTATTTAACAATGTTGAAAAATAGACAAATAACAGTATTTTCAAATGCAACAAGTAAGTATCCAGATTAAAGTCAAGTCAATGAAAACTTTCTCTTTGAACATCCAGCCCAGCACTGGCAGTCGGGGTGCTAATAGGAGTTGTGTTTCAGTAACGACCACTTCTGAGGCAGCTCTTTACATTTGGTGCTAGGGAAGGTCCCTTCTACACATCATGCAACTGATGCTGCATGGAGTAAGTGTGTTGCACTGATCACACAATGGACTCGAATAGGAAACCCCGGTCTCTCAGGAATTCTAGAAGTGATCATGGACTGGCCAGAAGGCAAAGATTTTGGAATATCGTCAGAGGAGGAGGTGATGCATGCTGAAGAGGCCCCACTGTATAATGAAGTACCAGAAAATGAGAGGCAATATGCCCTGTTCACTGATGGGTCCTGTCGCACTGTAGGAAAGCAACGCATGCGGAAGGCAGCTGTATATGTCCTATATGACAAGTTGCAGAAACTGCGGAAGAAAGTGGTAAATCGAGCCAGTTTGCAGAAGTGAAAGCCATCCAGCTGGCTTTAGACATTGCTGACAGCCAATACTTTATTGCTATACGGACTCATGCATTGTGGCAAAAGCCCTGTGGGGATGGCTGCAGCAATGGAAGCAGAGTAATGCAATGCAGAGGTAAACCCATCTGAGGTGCCACCCTGTGGCAAGATATCACTGTCCGGCTAGCAAACCTGGCTGTGAAAGTACGTCATGTAGATGCTTATGTACCTAGGAGTCGGGCAACTAAAGAACATCAAAACAACCAACATGTAGACAAGGCTCCTAAGATGGAAGTGGTTCAGGTAGATCTGGATTGGCAATGTAAGGGTGAATTATTTATGGCTCGGTGAGCCCATAACACCTCGGACTATCAGGAAAAAGATGCAACATATAGATGGGCTCGTGATCGAGGGGTGGACCTGACCATAGACACTATCACAGAGGTTATTCATGACTGTGAAACATGTGCTGCAACCAAGCAAGCCAGGTTGGTTAAAGCCTTTGTGGTATGGAGGATGATGGCCAAAACATAAACATGGGGAGGCCTGGCAGATTGACTGTATCACATTCCCACGAACCTGCCAAGGCAAGCGCCAAGTGCTTACAATGGCGGAAGCAACCACCAGATGGCTGGAAACATATCTCATGCTCCATGGCACTGCCCAGAACACTATCCTAGGCCTTGAAAAGCAAGTCTTATGGCAACATGGCACCTCAGAAAGAAGAGTCAGACAACTGGACTCATTTCTGAAAACAACCTCATAGACACCTGGGCTAAAGAGCATAGCATTGAGTGGGTCTATCACATCCCCTATCATATACCAGCCTCCGGAAAAATCGAGCGATACAATGGATTGTTAAAGACTACATTAAGAGCAATGGGTGATGGGACCTTCAAACATTGGGATATGCATTTAGCAAAGGCCACCTGGTTAGTCAAAACTACAGGATGTGTCAATCGAGCTGGTCCTGCCCAATCAGAACTTTTACATACTATAGAAAAGGATGAAGTTCCTGTAGCACACACACAAAATATGCCAGGGAAAATCATCTGGATTACTCCTGCCTCAGGCAAAGGCAAACCCATTCGTGGGATTGACTTTGCTCAAGGACCTCACTTGGAAGGTCATGTGAAAGGATGGGGAAGTCCAATGTGTTCCTCAAGAGGATTTAATTTTAGGTGAGAATAGCCAATAAATTAAATTGTATTATATTGATTGCTATATAATCCTGCCACTGTATGTCATCATTATTATAATTGTTATATGCTGTATCAATGGTATTACAGTAATAATCACTTAGATTATTGAAGAATGAACTTTGATAAAATTGAGCAAAGTGCAGTAGTGATGGAAGCAGGACTGACTTCAGCATGCAACAATCCAACACTACACACCGTGCTCCTGCTACACCCAATGTCACCCGTCCGCTGCACCACATCAAGGCTCGTACTGTTCTGCCAACTGGGTGGACTTTGCACCATCTCTCCTGGCCAGGCAGGCTGTTATGACAGATGGAGCCCAAAGTCATGCAGTGAATGAACTCAACAGACATTTGACAGAGATGGTCTGCAGGAATGATATCTGTGTGTATATAGTGAAGGCAGGAAAAGTGGTGGTGATTAGTTCGAAATGTATCGGAAGGTGTGGGATCTGGGCATGATGTAAATGATACAGAATAAGGGGTGGATATTGTCCTGGTTTCAGCTGGGATAGAGTAATTCTCTGCTTAGTAGCTGGTACAGTGTGTTTTGGATGTAGTGTGAAAATAATTTTGGTAACACACTGATGTTTTAGTCGTTGCTAAGTAGCTCTTATCTCAAGTTAAGGATTTTTCAGTTTCCTGTGCTCTGCCAGCAAGCAGGTGTACAAGAAGTTGGGAGGGAACACGGCCAGGACAGCTGACCCGAACTAGCCAAAGGGATATTCCATACCATAGAGCATCATGCCCGGTATGTAAACTGCAGGGAGTTGGCTGGGAGGGGCCAATCGTTGCTTGGGCATCAGTCAGCTGGTTGTGAGCAATTGCACTGTGCATCATTTGTCTTTTGTTGGTTTTATGGGGGTTTTTTTGTTATAGTCCTTTTATTACTTCTTCTTATTATTATTATTATTATGTTTGTATTATATTTTATTTTACTTTAATTATT
>NW_009593194.1:0-541 GCF_000690535.1 Cariama cristata | reverse complement strand
TTGGGAAGCCAAATAAGCCGAGGTAAATTCAGAAGCCTGTGCTTTACCGGACATGCACTATCAGAGAGCAAGTGCCAAAGCCAAGGCAGAGATGTGAACAGAAGCCTGAGTGTAGCCTGTGCTGCAGGGCTGAGAAGGTCCCAGATCTTGGTGCGTGCCCCAGTCATAGCCTGGTCCCAGAGTGACGCGGTAGCGAGGTGTTCAGCAACTGTCTTTAACAGCACTGTTTTTTACAGGAGGAAAACTCAGGCATCTGGATTTGAATGGGACCAAGACCCCAGGACAACCTGTAAAAATATTTGCCACTCAGTTCAGTTTCTATCTTGCCATCTTCCCTATTGCTGGGAGCCAAGTGCAAGCTAAGAGAGAGCTACATACTCTTTGGGGAACAGGCTAAAAGAACAGCCTGAAATGTTGAGTACATTTACTTCATTCATAGTAATGCAGTTTTTAAGCATACCTTTAGGCAAACATTTATGCGTTACTAGTACAAATATTCACAGAAAATACAGCTTCTGTTGGTTGCTTGCCCACACAGATA
>NW_009593193.1:0-19670 GCF_000690535.1 Cariama cristata | reverse complement strand
CAGGGCGGGGGTTCCCGCAGTGCATTTTTTTTTAAGATCGGGGCTTACGGAAAGACAGACATCTTAGACTCCTTTGAATTGTAGTGACCGAGAAAGGTTTTGTTGCCTGGAGAACGCCAATCGCAAACAGTCTCGTTGCTCTCCGAGCGTAAAACTTTCAGGCATCTTCTCGCTACCGAGTCTCAACTGCTCAGATTTTGTTACGAGCATATTCAGATCATAATGTGATTAAATTTCCTCCCCCCGCCCCTTTCCACGCTGAAAAAGTAACGTTTTTCTGGCGTGCTGTCATAACTTTCAGTTTTATTGGTTTTTAATGTTTGAGTTGGGGTGGGGGGTGTTTATTATTTAATTTGGAGCATGTTTTCATACTTCTTTTATGAAGTTTGCGATTTAATGTATGCATGTGACTTAACAGACAGTGTTTATGGTGGTGATAGCATTTTCGGCAACTGAATTTGTTACTGATTAGGGGTGCTAGTTTTCTTTAGATACTACTGAACTTACTCCCTTACTTAAGCGTAGCTTAGCGAGTCTTCTGGGTCTTAAATCTATTGAAATCATTCTAGGTAATTTCTCTTTGGAACTGGTAATTGTTTTGTTAATATGTGTTGTGGTTACTTCCTTTTTAGGTTGCTATGGCTACAGGACAGGTGCTATTTCAACGTTTTTTTTATACCAAGTCTTTTGTGAAGCATTCCATGGAGGTAAGAAAATATTCAAAGGCTTATATGACTACAAATGCTATTTAATCTTTGATCTGTTTTGGCATTTTGTCATCTTAGATGTGATTAGAGTGTTAGTAACTAGCCTGTAGATTTTACTTATTGATCAACGTGATTTTACAAAGCTACGTAGTACTGATTTTGTCAAATTTTTAGTATTTCCTGGCTTTACCACCATTTTCTCTTGTTACCCCTCCTGAAGCTGTTGGAGGAGATCAGATCCTGATTTGAGCAAAACATCAGTATCTTGCAATACTTATATTTCAGCATGTGTCAATGGCCTGTGTTCATCTGGCATCCAAAATTGAAGAAGCGCCAAGACGTATAAGGGATGTAATTAACGTGTTCCATCGCCTTAGACATCTACGGGAAAAAAAGTAAGCTTAGACTTTGAAATAATCTGAAGTATTTGTGTTGTGTTTTAATTATTAAATTTAATGGGCTGATGATAGTATCATTCCCTGTTTCATAAATCAGGGAACATCTTAAAGAGATCTCATGAAGGAGAAAAGTGAGTTGACCCATTTGATTAAATGAATATTTTTGGTGTTATAAATAGTGACGTCTCTTATTTTTACAGTAATGCAACTTAACCTGCTTATGAGTGCTCTTTGAGGTTAAGATTATCTTCTTCAAAAATTGAAATTGTCTTGCAGAAAACCTGTGCCTCTAATACTGGATCAAGAATATGTAAACTTGAAGAATCAAATTATTAAGGCGGAAAGAAGAGTGTTAAAGGAGTTGGGATTTTGTGTTCATGTAAAGCACCCTCATAAGGTTTGTACTGTATAAGTTAACTTTATAATCAGTGTTTCAGATGCTCCAAATGCTTTGAGTAGACTGCCTAACTGCATGGCATCTGTATGGTTTGTCCGTGATAATGCTAGTTAATTCAGTAAAGCTAGCTTCTTATGATCCGCAATCTCTTCTTTCTCATTTAAGAGATTCTTACTAGTTGGTCTTGTATCACTGCTGAATGACGACTGGAGGTGGATGCAGATGCTAAGTATTCCTTGAAGTCAAATTACATAAGTAGGTAGCTTTGGTGGTAGAAAATTTCAACTAAACATAGATTCTTAAGCAGAAGGGAATTTGGAGACCTAGGGTTGTGACAGCCTGTTATCAGAAACGCTGTGTGTCATGATCACTCCTTGTGGAAACATGTGGAGGTTATTAAACCCATGTGTTCTAAAAAGTACACTTGAGTGTGAAGGGCTTGACTAGAAATGAGATGATTCTCAATATTTAAGTGTCACTTGTCAGACCGGGATGATAACTAGAAAGATGCAACTACTGCAAGTGTTGGTGCTTTAGTACCATTAGCATTATGCCTTAAGTAGCTAAGTGTGGTAAAATAACATCCTACTTGGGATCTTGCTCTTTCTTCCTCTAAAAACTTCTTAACGTCTTCTTTTTAAGCCTACTTGACTTTCAGAATTCACTCATGGTATCAGTACCCCAGAGGGCAATTGTACGTGTTTGTTAATTGGTATGAATTTTTGCTGTTAGGGTAGTCTTTTTATCTGCATCCTTGTGTTCCTTTCAAACCTAAGAAAAATCTAGAGCTGAATAAACCAGTGGCACACAACACATTAGTTCTGTTCTCTGCAAATACTGTTATACTTCTGTTAACTGCTTATTGCAGCTAGCAATATTTTCTCCCAAGTTACAGCTAAAAGGAATCGTGAGTTGTATAGGAGAACATACCTAGCTTGAAAACAGTTGGAAGACAAGACATCTAGATGAATAGCGTGATGCCTGAGCTCAGAAGACGGAGAGCTAGGAAGGTCAGATCTGGTTGTGTCCAATTTTTGCATTGGAGAGCAGAAGCTGTGTGGATAAACACGGGGGATGTTGCGAACATTCTTTCATGTGGAGTATTTTAGAACTTGAGAGAGAATAACAGATGCCTCATGGATGTCCCTCTCAAATAAATAGGTGGCTCTCAAGATTCTTGTTAATAACTCAATAACCCATATCTTCCAGATAATCGTTATGTACCTTCAGGTATTAGAATGTGAACGTAACCAACACCTGGTCCAGACTTCATGGTAAGTTGATTTTCTTTGTTATAAGAGACCAGCAGGGGCAGTAGCAGAAATATGTCACTTGAGGCACTCTGAGCAACATTGCTCAGGAGTGATTGTGGGCCATGCCATGCAGCTCTGCTGTTTATTGGCGTGCCCCAAACTACCACCCAAATGTTGATCAGCCTTGTGAGTTAGAGGCACTGTTTTAATGGTAAGGTAGCTTTCCACCCTGACTTCTCACTTCCCTCCTCTCTGCTTTCACTTTTCAGCTGAAGGGAAAATGTTGAGTGGGTTATAGCATTTCCTTGGTTTTTTTGGTTCTTCAGAGAAAGCTGTGTAGTCAAAGTCTGTTACCAGTGATGGGAAATGGCTTTTCCCAGGGCTTGAGCTTGATTACAGGTGTATCAAAAACTCAGATAAATTTCTTTTATCCATATGGATAATGTAAGATGTCAGCTTCTAAGACTGGATAAACTCAAATGTTTTCATGTTTGCCAAGAAAGGTACTCTGCCTTGTCGCTCTCATTACAGTAAAGATTTGCTTGGGGATGGGAAGCTTATGTAAAATTCCAAGTCTTAAACTTAACAAATAGATAATGCTTTTAAACAATAATGCTTTTTCACAATACTGTGGTTTAAAAACCTTTAGTGAATCCAAAGATCATATTTCTGCTGACTGAACTGTCTGGTACTGTGACCTGTGTGTAGAGAACCAGTTTTGACTTTTCTTTTCTGTACTCTTTTAATCAAAGGGTAGCCTCTGAGGGTAAGTGACTAAGACTTCTCCTCTGCTGCCCAAGCCCTATGGTGCAGGGATAGCTGCCGTCTTCTGTCAAACCAAAGCAGGCTCTACAAAGAGAAGGCTGACTCTAGACAGGTGGTATATACATGATAGTATAGTAACTGGCCAACTGCTTCTTGTGCTTATACTTTCTGACTTTTATTTCTGTTGTGCATTTTGACTGTTGTATTTTATAACCTGCCTGTTGAAGTTCTGAAAGATTTTTAATGTTATATTTCTATAACTGTTAAAATGATGTACTCTGAAGTGATAAAGGAGATTAAGGTGGGATTTAAGTCTTAAAGGGATGAATTAACACAGCAAAACCTGAAATACAGTTTTGTTTGTAAACTAGTTAGAAGACATTTGAGTACCTATGTGAAGCTTGGAGTGAAATGTAATATTTAGAGAAACTTGCCACTGCCCGATTTCCCAGTACTGCTGCATGAAGTACTTGGATGTGAGTTACGGACTACTGATTATCAGTTTTCTACTTGTTATGAAAGGAGGGGTAGGTGAGGAGGAGGGAGGAAATTACCTCAATTGAGAAATGGTTCAGATGTTAAAATAACATATTTGTGTGCTGATGCTTGTTGCTTCCAGTACCTGAAAACTGGTGGATATCCAGTATAATTGTTTTTTGAAATGTGTGTTTTTACAACATTACCTTTTTCTTAAAATTGTGACAAGGATTCATTTCTTCATGTGTCTGATTCTGAGCCCACAGGGAAAATACGCAGAGGCCAAACTTGGAAGCAGACATGTTTTTCAATTTGGCAAATTAGAAAAAGGCTGTATGACTTCCAGATGTTTGAAGTACGACTTTTCTTTATTGCTTCTTTTGCCAAAAGGTTTGTGCTCTCTTTGTAGTGGGACAAGAAAAGTAGGTTTTGAAGTTCCTTTCTCCCAGAACGATGAGCTGATGTTTAGCGGTGCTTCTGTGGGGTAGCAGTTGTGCTTTGTATGAACAAGAATGTGAGACAACTGGGGCAGGTGGGAGCTTGATACTCTTGGGATTCAAGCTCCTTGTGTCTGGACTGTGGTCTCTGGTTTGGATATCTTGGGGGTTAGTGAATCTTTGGATGCTGGGTACCTGCATGGTTAATTACTACTTTCAGAAGGCATATTATTTTGAGGATTTTCTGTTGTGTCTGGTTTTAGCTTTTCCGTATCTGATACTTTGCTTGACATATGTGCTCAAAAATCTAGATCTTTTTAAGCACATCAGCTGACAGATTCAGAGGAAATTACTTTGTGTATTTAAGATGTAGGAGAGTAATGCTTAAGTGTACTGACTGGAATATATGCAATATTTTGCAGTTTTCTCATTCTGTGAATATTCATTTTAAGCAACCTTACTGAAATGGGACAATTTGGAAACCTTATATCATGTGCCAAAGAGGAGATCTGCCTGAATACTGAGTATTCTCCTGAACTGATGTTCCCAAACACCCTGATTTCTTCTATGGCCGCTTTTTGTATCAAAAAGGATTCTGTTCTGGATGGAAAATAATGCTTCGGAAGGAAAAGGGACCCCTTAAATCTTGAGTGGAAGTTGGGACGTGCTGAAGTGGACTGCATTTTCATGGGAGAACTGCTACAGGAGCTGCGGCTTTCAGCAAACCATCTGGGTTCAGCCCTATTGCAGAGAAACATGTGAACCTAAAAGTCTATAACTGAGTATTTCAGATAATATTGTATGTTGTCTTGATAAAAAGAACTTGTCTATTGCATGAGAGCAGGCCAGTAGAGATCCAGAAGGAAAAGTGAAGTTAAAATTGGTTCTCTTCACAACTGAATTTTCAGCAGTCAGACTTAATTTCTGTCACGCATCCCTCCCCTTGAGGGATTGATTTTTTTAATTTATTTTTTTTTAGTAAAATAATTCAACTTCTCTTTAGATTTACAGGAGTATAGTGTTGAAGTCTAGTAACTGAATGCAGGAAGAAATAGTCTTTGTAGAAGTTAAAAAAAAAAAAAAAGCAAACCCAAACCCCACCAAACAACTTTGCAGTGCCCTGCAACTTTACTGTTATCCTGTTTTTCAGGAATTACATGAATGATAGCCTGAGAACAGATGTCTTTGTAAGATTCCAGCCAGAAAGCATTGCTTGTGCATGTATTTACCTCGCAGCTAGGACACTGGAGGTGAGCATACAGTTCCGTTAATTTCAAGTTTGTTAGATCTTCTAATAGAAGCAGAAAACTGAGCATGTCTTCACCTCCCTTTCAGATTCCACTTCCTAATCGTCCACACTGGTTTTTACTCTTTGGAGCAACAGAAGAAGAAATTCAAGAAATCTGCTTAAAAATTTTGCAGCTCTATACTCGGAAAAAGGTTTGCTTCTTTTTCATATTGTGAGCCTTCATTAAAGGCAGCAACTTAAAACATGAGTTGGAAAACCTTACACATTTGAAACTTGCTGCAAGCCTGGCACGTTGAGGGGAACAGGATAGTAGTCACAGTGTCTGGGTCTCTTTAGATTTCTACCCCTCTGCCCCCGTAAGTGAGTAAGCAGAAAATCTAGTTTACTAAGTTTTGTCATAAGCGGTGCTCCTGTGTTCACAGGTTGATTTATCTGATCTGGAAAGTAAAATAGAAAAGAAGAAATTAGCTATCGAAGAGGCAAAAGCACAAGCTAAAGGTCTAGTACCTGAGGGAGCCCCAAGTTTGGATAACACGTCAGGATTTTCCCCTATACCGAAAAATGGCAAGTAGTGGATAACTTGGTTTTAATAACTCTCATCATAAATGTATATTTATGCTTTTGGCATGCATATACAGCGTCACTTGGGTTTTGTTCTGTTTTTTTCTTAAGCTGGTTTCTAGCAGCTATTCAAATGACAGAGTTTGAATAGCATTGTAACTTTGTAATTTCTTGAAACAGATAAAGGCTAAAATCAAATTAGACTAAAATTAAGGCTAGTTTAAACTTAGTATAGTACAGGGACTTGCTTTTATGTGGTTTTGGCGATAAACTCAAACAAATACTTGCAATTGTCATGTTATGCTACAGCAATATTGAAGTGTAGGTATGATTAGGAACTCTGGCAGGAGTAGTATTTTTGGGTGACGGGTGGGGGATATTTTCCTGCATGCTTGCTTGAAAGTTTCCAGTTTGGTGCGTGTCTTGCCTGGAAGATAGCATTTACTGTCTTCCTCAGTTTGCCTTTAAAAAGATACTTAATAATGACCAAGCAAAGGAAGTTGCTGTTCTGATTTCTTGAAGTGGCTTTGAAAGTCATGTGTTACAATTGCAGTTAACTCCCTGGTGTTACTTCAGTATTTTGGCACAAATGTTTCTGATTAACTTTTGCCTTCTGGCAAGTTCTCCAAATCTGCTTCTTGTGGGTGGTTGTGTGTTTATGCATGTGTGCACATATATGCAAACTACATGTATACAGTACTGATTATTACAAAGATGAAGAAAAGAGGGGAGGCTTCAGTCTTTCTTTCAGTCGCTACCCATACTTTCAAAGTAAGGTAACAAAGGCTTGTTTTTCTAGAGTCTCCAAAAGAAGTTAAAGGAAATAAACCTTCACCGCTACCCGTTCAGGCAATGAAGAATGCTAAAAGGAAAATAGAGGGAGCAAAAAGAATGAGTTCAAATAGCCCAGTAAATGGGTAAGGCTTTCATAATGAAGAAGCTTATTTTTTCCCATGACTACTTTAAGCAAAATAACTTACTGTTTATTATCTCTTGCAGCGTTCAGAAAGGAAGAGAAAGCAGAAGTCGAAGTGGAAGTCGAGATCAAAGTTACTCAAGATCACCATCCAGATCTGCATCCCCTAAGCACAGGTATTGTGAAAGAGTGGCATAGTGTGAGAAGCTCCCGGGCTAAAATTTCAGAGCAAGCTTTGGTAGTTTCTCAACAAGAGAGGCTATGAACTAACAGAGCACTACGTGCTACTAGTTAAAACTCCAGAAATGTTATGGCTAAGAGTTGTGGTGTCTTGGCTCACGGATCAGAGGACTTGCAGTGTCTGACCTTGCCATGCCTGTGCCAAACAGACTGAAAGGAGAGCGTAAGCATATTGGGACATTTTCAAATGTCAGCCTGTTTACTGGTGACATATGGCCCACCAAACAGCAGGGTTGGTTTGGGTTTTTTATATTTAAAGCTTGTGGCTACAACATTTATGTTTTTACTGAACTGTTCTGGAGTAGTTAAATCATTTTCTGCAGTAGATGGACTCTTAACTCCAGCGTTCGTCACATTGGCAGGTGCTCCTGCAAAACCTTGTTTTATGAAATACAAAATGGTCTTGGTTTGTATCTAGGTGAGAGTAGCAGAGATTCATGCCCCTCAGTCAATGCAAGTTTGCCTTCTTATTCAACAGTCTATCCCATTGTGTTTGGGTGTGTACTGATAAAAATATGGCTTTGTATTAATGTGTATGTGGAAAAGACCAAAGCTAAAATCTGCTGATGAAAATTCTTCAGCGTTGAATTGAATTACTAAAATTGAATAATTTTAGTAATTATCTGAATTTAGTGAAACATCTTTAAAATCTGCTTTCTGTACTCCCTTTGAAGTTCAGCATATAAACATGATACCCATAGAGGGGAAATCAAAGACCTGGAAAGAAACATTAACTCCAAACTTGGGCGTTTTGGTGACAGTATTACTGTAACTAAAACAGGAGAACTAGTTTTACCTTTTGTCTTACTATTGGCAGCGCTTTGAATCTGGCAGTTACTCTTAGCTATTTGTGCATGTTTTCCAAGCAGTGAAGGAAAAAAATCTAAAACTGAGACATGACTACTATACTCCAGACAGTTACAAGTTTATAAAAATCAGTATTTCTACAGTAACTAGATGTGTTATCAAGTCTAGGACGCAAGATTAGTTTTTATGGAATACTGAACAACAGAATACAGAATCAAGTGCCTGGTCTCAAACTACGCTTGCATACCTTGGCTCTATAAGTGAGAAACATTTGCCTGTATGGTACTTAAAGTGTGTATGTATTATGACTATATTTAGGCACTAATAGTAATATAGATTAATTCTATTTAATATTAAGAAAATAATATATTTTTCTCTCCTGTTCTTTTTCTCTTCTCATAGGAAAAGTGAAAGTTACTCCACATCGAGTGGTTCCAAATCCCACAGCCGTTCTAGGAGCCGCAGTGACTCTCCTCCAAGACAGTTCAACCACAGTTCTAGCTACAAAGGTTCCAAGGTTAGAAGTTACAAGAAGTCAAAAGACTACAAATACGCAACACACAAACCACGGAAATCACGCAGCAGGAGTTCATCCCGTTCCAGGAGCCGATCCCGGGAGCGCTCTGACCATTCGGGGAAGTACAAGAAGAAGAGTCACTACTATAGAAATCACAGGCATGAGCGTTCTCGCTCCTATGAGCGAGCAAGTCATCGCTATGACCGAGACCATCCTGGCCACAGTAGGCATAGGCGATAAGTAAAGTAAAAAGTTCTTTTCCTTTGGAATTTAAGCAGTGGAGCTCTTCCCTGTTTGGTCTTTGCAGTATAGATTTAACATGGCTTGTAAACCACCTCGCTTGAGTAATGTCCATTCTGCTGGCAATTGTGTACTTACTATCATAAATCCAAAGGAAAGGTTCTAACAGGAGAGAATGATGTGAAAGACTTAATCTGATAAATGTCTTGGTGACTGTTCTGCTGGAGCGTCACCTCATAACCCAGCAGAACTTGTCTCTGGATGCTCCTATGCCTGCTCTTTAGTAATTTCCATACCGTAGTGCAGTGGGGTGTTATTTGGGACTTCCAGTTCTGCAAGCAGGACCTCCATGGCTCAGTAGTTGGCATACTGTGCTGAACAGTCCTTCCCTGTGGAACTGGCAAGCTCAAGACGGTTCGTAAAAACAGTTGGAGTGGCTTGGTGCTAACAAAGCTGTCTTTTCATACTGACTCAATTATGTTGTACAAATGTAAGGTGACTTTTTTAGAACTGTTGCCTATATTAGGTTATATATGTGTATATATATTTTGCAGTGTTACAGTACAGTATGGGAATATGGCCTTACTAGCCTTTACACTTTATCCACAATGTAAATAAGCATTTGTTTAATACAGGTGGAAGATATATACAGAAAATTCAAAACTTGAATTCTATCAAAAGACTTGTGTAGAAATTTCTGATAAATGTGAAAGTATTTAGCTCTGTGTATTGAGAGTAGTATATTTTTATCTGTGCAATGCTGTGTGCAGGCCACCAGCTCATAAGACATTTCCTATATATACATTTTAAGTGGTTTGAAATTCTTTACTCAGGATCTTTGACACTGAAGAATTAGTAGTTTGTCAATCTGCATGCTTGTTGAAGAACAGAGCATAAAAAAAAAAAGGCAAAAACCCCACAGCCCAGTAGTATCAGTTCTAGTGGTATATCTGAGCTGTTACTCTCATGCTCCCTAATTTCATTAAAGTATTTGATTTTCTATTAAATTTACTTGATAGTAGTTTCTTATGAGCTATACTACTGTGCCTACTCATAAGGAAAGAAATTTGGTATTGAATGAAGAGACAGTAGATTTAAGACTAGCCTAAGTTGTTACACCCTGAGTACAGGTATAGTAGATGTCATGCTGGGCCCATCCTGGAGGAGCGGACTGGTGTACTGTGTGAAACAGGGTGCTGTTACTTGAGCCTTTCAGGCTGTGAGTAGCTCTTACGAGAATCGCTGCCTGCTGGTTAGACTGCCTCTGTCTGCCGTGGGGGACACGAGATGCTTGAGTTTTTTTGTGGTCAGTCTTGTAGGTTCCTCAGTGTGACAGTGACTCTGACAACACTGCTTTTAAATCCAGACCAACCTTGTGGCAATTTTCTTGATTTTATTTTTTTTTTTTTTTTTTTTTTTTTAAGTAGGGAGGCAAGGCAGCTGACAGGATTTTCAGTTCGCCTTCCTTTAGCCAGCCTTTGGTCTACTGATTTCCTGAGCTGGAGGTTGCATGGGATTATTCTGTGTAATTACCGGTGGACTTATTTGTGAACTTGACTAATCTTTCTTTGGACTAAGTGATGCTTTTGACCTCGGCAGCTCCCTCTGACATTCTGTTCCATAACAGGAATTACTGCTTTACACAGCACAGTTACTGGTTCTAAATGCATTCTTACTGGGTAGTTTCAGTGGGTGCCCCTGTTTCCTGTGCAGGGGAAAGACTAGTCATTTCCTGGTCACCTTGCGGTAGCAGTAGTTGGTTTGTAGTTCTTTACCACAGTTTTGATTACATCTCAGCTGAGAAAAGACAACTAATTGAGATAGGCAGCAGATTGAGGAAAGCTCCTTGGACGTTCAGCAGAGCACTGCTACAAAATGTAAGTTAATCTGTTCCGGAATCGGCAAACTATCGGCCTTAACTTGACCTTTGCACACAGATGGAAACTAACTATTTCATACTTGGTATGCTAAATAATTAGAAGTCAAAGTATTAAAGTAGCTCAGACACAATGTGATACAAAAATTAACTTTCATCTATTCAAATATAAACAACCTGAAGTAGCAATGCTCTCTAGAGACTTCCTGTTTTAAGTCTTTCTAACTCTTACAACCAATTTATTACTTGCAGCAGGTCAGCCTCAAATCTCTGTTTACTAATCCCGGTTCTGAAAGGTAGTCAGTGTTTCCCTGTTTAGTTACTTCATTCTGTTCTACATGCTTCCAGAATTACCTCTTGTCCGGTTCCTGAGGTCAGCAGCGTATAGGAAGGCAGGTTTCACAGCTGCAGCCTCTGCCAGAAAGACTTTAAGAGTCTTAATTACCGTAGTTAACTCTCAGTTCTGCTAGCTACAGACATGACCTTCCTCTGGTGCAAGTAGCATGGACAAGGATAAAGGTAAGACCAGGGCTATGTACGTTTTCTATATGAACACAGTATCACTTGACATAAAAATCAGGATCTGTGTTCTATAAACTACTGTGCTTATGTACAGTGGTGAATAAATAGTAAGCTGCTTTCTAGTATGTTTGTTAAAATCTGGAGGGGAAAAAACAAGGGAGAAAGTGTGTATATTTTTACGTTAAAGTGGTTCGGTTCCAAAACAAAAGGGATTAATATCACAGGATTAAAAGACATGCTGTTCTAGGAGAGAACAATCTGTCTTTACCAGCAAAAAATCTGCTACGGATAGCTACACAGAATGTCTTGGCAGCAAGGTGGGGCTGGGAGAAGATGAGCTAGAGGAAGTGTAAGGGAGAACTGTTGAAATACAGGGGGTGGGTGGGTGGGAGCGAGCGCACCTCTGTTCAACAGCGATGTGCCTGTGTCACTGGGGGGGCATGGCACGCAGCCATAAGGGCAGGCCAACGTCGTATTGTTTTACTTTGCTCAGGAAGTCCAAGATTAAAGAGTTACCGCAATGTATTTTTGAACTAGGGGAATTCACAAGCATGTAGTTTTTCAGTTTTTCACTTCACTGAAAATAACTGGATCAGCATTCCGAAGCAGTTATTCCAGAGTTCCAGTTTAAGCTCTTTGCAGTGGTCAACTTACAAACCTTTGAATTAAATCCCTGTTTCCTTGAAGTTGGGAATCTTGGGCATTCTGTTAGCTCGGGCACTTCTCCAGTTGATACCAAGTGTAACATCCACCAATGCACACAAAAGTTCGTGGGATGGAACAGGCCTTTCCGTAACTCAAAACATAGCTGACAGATCCCAGCTGAATTTCACAAACAGTGATGGCTCTGCTCCTCTTCACCGGTACAATAACGACCAAACTGCAGCGGTAACAGCTACAGTCAGTCTTGGGGGGGATGACAAACCTGTGGTTTGTGAGAATCTTGCCCCTTGATGCAGGGAGAAGAGAAATGGGCTAGGTGCCAGTTCTTGGGCTGTGAAAATGTTTGAAAGTGGATGAACATCTGTGGTGGTTTTGATGTGAGCCGGCCACGTGGAACTGTTGAGACAACGTGGGGAAGTGCGTGCTGCTGACAAGCAAGCCAGAAGTTCCATTAATGGCGCTGACATTATTTTCTTTTCTTGGCACCAGTTTGCATTTGTTCACTTAATCTTTAGTAAGTGCAGTTCCTGTGGTAGGTGCCAAGTGGGTGTGATTGGACCCAACGCTATAAAAGAGCTTGGAAAAAAAAATCAGCCCGGTCTTTGGAGAAACTATTAAGCGACAACTGTGTCAAGTCATTTTGTTGTTTCTCACGTCTGCTTAGTGCCCTCTTACAACTCTATTTTTTGTCTCTACATCTGATTGTCAGTTGCTTTTCCCAGTGTTTCCTACAGAGCTGAAAGAAACAGGGCTGCTTTTTTGTCTTGTTAGAAAAACGTCCTTCGCTTGGGTCATCTGATGGGATAGCGATGGGAAACCACTGGTGTCAGGCAGAACCGCGGTGGTTGATGTGGAAGGATACAACGAGACAGTCTGTACCCTAACCATGACTTGGGAAATGGCCCTTCTGTCAGCCAGGCAGGCAGTCCTGCACATGAGCTCTTGGGGAACTTGTTGGTTCTTTGGTGAAGAGCTTGCTTTCTGAACCTTTTAGTTTTTTAATTTCTACTTGTTTTCCTAGTAGGCAGAGCTGAATATAGAATAAATGATGCGTAATCCTGCTCAGACATTATTTTGCTGTTTACCAAAGGATCAACTGCTCTTTTCTAGATACGATTCGTGTTTGATCTAGTGCATGTTTCGGGAGGCTGGAGAAGTGGTGCAGGCCTGCGTTATGCCTAACCTTGAATCCAGACATAGTCTAAGTCCTCGTAGTCAGAAAATATGACAACCCCTGACCTGACTAGTTCCTCCAGCTGAAACCTGTGCGTAGTAGTTTCACTGTATTCATAGTGCTGAGACTGATCTTTTTTTTTCTTTAGCTCCCCCCAGCTACCAGCGCTTGTGGCTATATGACAGATCATAACAATATTTAGAATTTGTTTCCAACCTGTGGTCCTACTGGGTAAGAAATTGTGAGAGAATCTGAAGTTTTCATTTTAAGAAAACAGAAATTCTAGTTCTCATAGTTAAAGACTACAAAACACAGAGACCTGTGTGTATCAGCCTGAGCAAACAGAAGACCAGGAGTTTAGGCTTACCTACAATAAATTTTAAAAGCACCACATTTTTATGTACATGCATGCATGTGCAAGTCTCAGCTCTTAAGGTGAGTTATGAGTTTTGTTTTCTGAACATCTGAAGATGGCATCGTGGCTCTTGCTCCTCAGAACATCTCTTGAGTTACTCCTCTGGGATCTCATACCTGGTGTTCCTGTGTAATTCCTTCTGCTTGGAGAGAGGTCATTGCACTGGCGAGAAGCTTTGAAGGGCCAGTGCTTACTGAAACCTCTGACTTAGTTGACATTACGGTCTTGGCCAGGCTGTGATTCTCTTTCCTCAGCTAAAGCTGCCTACCTGCTCTGGCAATGCAGCCTGGTCATCCTTCCTTCATGGGAAGTCATCCTCCAGGCTTCCTGGCTAATTCCTCAGCAATGGACTCCACAGCTCTAAATCCAACATGCCGATGGAAGGTCAGACCTTCAGGTCTGTATTTGCTCTGTATCAGCAGAGGGTTAGCCAACAAAGCTTTCCTTTTTCAGGTAAGAGCCTAAAGAATTATTACTTAAATATGGAACTTGTAGCTCAGTGTGTGCCAGGCAGGTGATGACCAAGAGGGAAAGGTTCCCCCCTCCCTTGGGTGAGCCAAAAATAGGAAGCCAGTGGTTGACAGGATCAAAGAATAATTGAATGGACAACAAAGCTTGGAATTCTTGAGATCAGATAAGAAAAGCAGGTTTCAATTTCCTGTTAGACGTTTGGAAGGGAGGGTTTAACTGAGATTTACCCTAAGCTTCAGTGCAGACATTGCCTCCACGCAGAGCTGGATGCTGGGCCCTTTGCACCTCTGGAAAATGAGCGTGGTGGGAAATGGGAGAGAGGTTCAACTTCTGCCAGAAACTGGCCACCCTCGTTGCTGAGCTCACTGCCTCTGCCTCTGGACTCTGGCCAGGGGTTTTGGAGTCCATTGCCACCTCTGAAGCCCGCTTAAGATCTGATATGGCCAGGTCCGATGTACCAAAACCGATCATGGCTTTGGTTTACGGGAGAGTATTTTGTGCACCTCTGTGAAGGGTGGCTGCTCTTCTCATGTTTGACTTCTAGAGTCCGCTCAAACTGAATTCCGCTGACCTGAGGGCTGTGGATTGGTCAATCAAACCCATTTATTTAGAGGGAGCGTCTGTTTTAAACTTTATTTTGCTTGTTTTGCCCACAAACTATCACTCTAATAATGATTAATAGCTCCACAAACACTACAAATATCCTGATATTCTGATGTGTTCTTGAGTGGAAAAAGTGCCAGAGACCTGAAGAAAAAAAAAGAAAAGCCTTCCAGCATGTCCTGCACAAAGCCAGACCTAAGACAAAGAGGAGCTGAATGAATGGACCTCACTCAAATATGGAAACTGCAAGTAGCAATTATTTAAGAGTATTGCTTCATGCAAAACAAAAGGAATATTTTCTCCATTGTCCTGCCAGGTAACGCCTCTCCAAGGGTTGCCAGGCAACCCTTGTTTTTATTGTCTTTAAAAGTGGGTGAGAAATTCCTAAGCAAAGCAATTCTGACTGTGGTGTATCTAATTCAGCTCGGAGCTAAACAGCATAAAAATTTGCCTTATTAGACTGTGGTTACCAGTGTGCTGAAATCTGGACTTGACTTCAAGAGTTAGACCAAAGTAGGCCTGGAGGAACCAGCTTCTAGTAGGCAGAACTTGGTTAAAAGCTGTGGCAAACCAAGCAGTAGGAGCTGGAAAGGAGATGACGAGAGCTGAGGTGAGAAGACATGACTGGGGCTGGCTGGATTCGCTTCGGATGCGATTGGGTTCCAGCTGGTGGGAGAGAATACTCATCCAGTGGGTTTGCCATCTCCGGCACAGCAAGGAGCTCCTTGTTTCTCTCATATGTGCCTTGCTATGTCGTGTAACTCCTATTACTCGGAGAAAAAAAAAAAAATGCCTTGCTGATGGGATGGGACCTTGTGTGCCCAGGGGAATCTGTCACCAACTCTCTATGTGACCTTGGGCTATGTGACGGGAGCCTGTCCCAGTTTCCCCATCTACAAAAGCAGAATAAGAGTTTGTTGGGGGTTTTTGTTGGTTGGTTGGTTGGGTTTTGTGGGTTTGGTTTGGTTTTTTTAGGAAAACCTTGGAGCTTTGAAAAGCATTATGTAGAATTCTCTACACGTCAATTCTATGTCTTGTGTTATCTAGACAGAATCACAGAATCGATTTGGTTGGAAGAGACCTCTGGGATGATCAAGTCCAACTGCAACAAGAGCAGGGATTTTCAGTATATGTTCTATTTACTGAGAAAAACATCTTCCTCTAGTCAGACTGTTTCTTCCCTTTTGAGAACCACTGAATTCCAAACAAGAGACAAGCAGCCTGTGCACAAAGTCCTGCTGCGCTCCAGCAAAGCCAAAACTCCCCTTGATTTCAGTGGGATTTGATCCTTTTTTGTTTAACTGGTCAGCACAAAAGCCGCTGGCAGAAGAATATTCCAAATGGCGCAATAAAGAGGTGCTTCCACTGACAGGACCCAGACTAGAGGAGGAACGCGGTAAGGAATAGCTGAGATAAAAGGCAAATAGCAGTGAAACAGAGTTAAAAAGTGACATGTCACTGTGGGCTTAACTCACAGGCACAAAATTCCAGCGCTCGCCTGTGCTGACAGCAAGGACTGAATGAATTACAAGCACAAAGAGGTCAACTAAGCAGTCTTATGCCTGACAGGGATTTTAAAAAAACTCTCTGAAACCAACAAAATGCTGTTGGTAATGCACAAAAGATAATTCTTCTGAAATTAAGACACTACACGTGGGAAGGAAGGTAATTGATTGAACCACTTGGAAAAGAAGAGTGTGTTAGTGCTTGTGAGATGGAGAGAGATTTCTGGAAGGGAGCTTTATTTGGAAGAAAGGAAGAAAAATTCAGGTATTAGTATACAAGGCAGCCGTGCTGCTGGCTTGTTGCCACATCCGATCTTTGCACAAAGATGAGCTTTTTCCCCACTAGCTTTAGAGAACAGTGGAATCTAATTCTGTGGATCCAGTTTAAATAAAGGGTGATGGATCCACACCTTCATTTTTACATATGGCAGAGCAATAATCAGACATTTATTTGATTGTTTTGATGCTCTGGAACCTCTTGATATTATTCCCCTTTGATTTCTGTGTGTTAAGAGCACTAGCAGCTTACGCATGGCTGAATATGTATTCGTTCCAAACCTCCATGCGTGAAACTGAGCTCTTATCTGCAAGGCTGAGCTGAGCTTCAGCGCCTGACTCCCACCCGTCCCCGTCAGGGTAATCGGCCCCTCCGGGCAATGCTTTTACCGAAGCCACTGAACCTTGAGAGGATGGAGGGGTTGGAGGCCCTTCCCGAGGGTCTTATTGTGGAGGATGTTGATCCATTCATGTAATGGGAGTTCCTTTCAGGCTTTAGAGCACTTTTCCTTACAAAAACAATGCCATGGAGCCAGCAGAGGACACGATACGGAAATACTAAGAAGGATATTCATACTACCTGAGAACTTGGATTCTAAAGCTGGGGAATTCCCTCTCTTTACCTTATAGCTAGTGGGTAAAGAGAAGTATTTGAATCTCAATTATACTTCTATTACCCTGCCTTGGACAGATCTATCTCTCAGAACCACACAGGAATAGCAGCTGCCTAAACAATGTACCAAACCCAGGCAGCGTGAACACGTTCTTGCTCACCTCTCCAAGCTGACAAAGGGCGTTGTTGTACAGCCAGGAGCTGAGCTATAATTCTGTAATTCCCAGCTGAGTGTCTGAACCTTGCTAGGGCTGAGGGGCAGACGGACTGGCCCGACCGTACATCGCAAGCAATAGCCGTGCTGCCTCCAGCCTCTTCTGGTACCCGCACGGACACCTCGTAAGAAGCCAACGTGACTTCAGAATGAACGTAGCTAACCCAGCCTCAAAGGACAGAGAGAATAATATTTCTATGGGAATAAGTCAGGGAGAGCAGAGTGAAAAGCAATAGCGTTTTCAACATCTCCTTAGCAGCCCTCGGAGACCTGATGCAGAGCCTATGCAAAGCGGACAAAATCTTTCCATCATTTGCCTTACTTCTCACTGTAATGGCATTTCTTGGTGCTGTAAGCCTGGCAACAGGCTGTTGGCTTCCCCTTGGGAGCCTGGAGTACGGCGTCCCTGAGCCCACGCTCACCCGTTCAACCTCTGTTTCTTTCGAGTGGCCCGAGAAAGGTGTTGGGCAGTGCAGCTTCTCGCATTCACAGCAGGGACAGGGACCGGGACCACGTATACGCAGCATGAGGCCTTCCACAGGGGATACGTTAAACTGTAAAGCTCGTTAGCTGAGCGGTGGTATTTGGCAGTGTGTGTGCTCTCCGCTCGTTGTAGATGTGATGTGAAACGCAGCATCTGAAACAGATGTCCATACCAACCAATTCTATCCTGTTTGTCAGAAGGAAAAAATAAATTTATGGGCATTTGCCGCAGCCCTGGTAATACACAGTAAACCTGGAACGCTGCAGCAGATCGATCTGAGCCCAGTATAGAGGCAATGGTCCTGGGTCCCAGCTGATGTACAGGGGTACCCGTGCGCGGGGAGTGAGCGGGCCTGGGATGATTTTCACACAAAGGCCTGGCTCCTTGTCTGTTAACTACAAATGAGCAAGAAACTATTTGAAAACAGGTGGCCGTTTCCTTTTCGGTGTGAGTCATCCACCAGGTAGGGTGCAATAACTGGGTGTTGTCCCCTGACCTATGGCTCTGTGGCCTCAAGACAAATCATTTCACCTCTGTTCCCCAGCAGTGAAGCGGAGCCGGCTATGCTCATCACCGCTGTTACGTTATTTTCAGATCTATCAGGGAAAGGGGCAATTTGTGATGGATATTGCCCTTACGGTGTGTTTGCCAAGTGCTGTGTATGTTTATGATGCCATAAAAAGGCGCACAATTAAACACAACATACTTTTTATTTAAAACTTTTGCAATGGGCAAGCACTTTGTATCCGCTAAACCTTGGACTCGGTCGCCTACTTAATGTTGAGAACCTGCTGAAGCATTTGGCTCGGCGAGAGCCTGGGACGCCGTACCTGCTGAAGGAAGAGAGTGCGCTGGGGACTCTTCTGGGTATAGAGACTTGGTATACCAGAAGTAAGCATCATAGTCGTGACTTTCTGCACAAAGATAACAAAAACACCGATCAAGAAGCCACATCATGGGTCGGCTTTGCTTGCCGTCAACACTTCTTGTGTTTAAGAGTCTGAGATAGAAGAAATGACTGCGAGTCTCTTGTTATCTTCATCTCACCCTGGGAGCGCAGCGTGAAGGTCAAACCTCCTTTTGAGCTATCCGGCAGGAACAGACATTTTCAGATATGCAGATCCTGTACGTTATTTAAAGCGACTCCAGCGATTTAGAAATGAAGAAACCAAGAAAAAGGAAACAGGGCAGACTTACCAGATGTTTTGAGCTTTTCCACTGAATTCGAAGAAATTACCAAATCTCTTTGTGCTTTAATTTCCAAGTATAAGGGGAGAGGCTGTTCTTGACGTATGTCGGGATGACATTAATGTTTTAAAAACTTACTGATCTTTTAATAAAGAAAATAGAGAACAACATCGTACTAACAGATGTAATTAAAGCCTCTATGCCTACCTATACCAATTTATATGTATGAGTGTGTGCAGATCGATAACGCTGTTTATCTGGGAAAGCAGGCAAAAGCGCTGTGGGTCGTATGTGCGAGGACGAGCTAAAGCAAGGAAGGCTGTAGCCATTTCCAGGAACAGGTCACCCACAACGCAGAACGAGTGGTAAAGTAATGCTCGTAACAGCCAAAAAAGCTTGGTCTGTGCCTCTGGCAGAAACTTGGGGAGTCCAGAAATGTGGGTTCAGTTCCCGCCTGTGTTTCATCGAGTTAGGGAACTGCTCTCTTCTCTTCTACCCGTTCCTAGATGCTGGGGGTACCAATTTGGTGCCACGCTCGGGGCAGTCATCGCCGCTACGACACAGAGGGTTCTGGTTTTCCCCTGCAGAAGTTTGTGAAACGGGGCATGGAGGTAACCGGACAGGGAGCGAGTTCGCTTGTGCTCTCCGTGAGCGAGAGAACAAATTTATCGTGCCCTGTTGGAAAGCCAACTCTTTTCTGAG
>NW_009593192.1:4895-7335 GCF_000690535.1 Cariama cristata | reverse complement strand
AAAAAAAATGGTATTTCCTCTATTTGACTTGGTATCCTAAGGATCTTCTCTTATATCTTTTCTTCATTTTTCCTCTTACCTGATTTCTCCATCTGTATAATTTAAAGCTGGAAGTTTTCCACTTTTGCCTCTCAACACTACCAGGATCAGACTTGAAGTTGTCTAGATCTAAAGCAATGACTCAGACACCACGCTAAATGGATGCAACATAACCAATCCAACTGTATTTAGAAAGTTATTAGACTGCTTCCTCTGCAATATTAACATATGCACACATAGATTGTTTTTTATTTAATGGCCAGTAAAATGAGAAGTTTATAAATCAGGCTTATTACACACTTCTGTAGCCTCAAGTTAACCTGCTTGAGTAGTTAGCACACAATTAAGATCTTGAAGAATTAGGCTGGTGGTAATAACAATATATGAGAATTTGATCTAAATCTTCAGATTTAACAGCAATCTGTGAATAAGTTTGTGTGCAGTCTATCACCACTGGAAACCAGCTTAATGTAATAAAACCAGACCAGGAGGAAAAATGAATGAGGCACTAGATAAACTAAACATTTTTCCTTTCTTATTTGTTCATGTAGCTTTGCATCTACTGCCATTTCAGTTA
Organism: Cariama cristata; assembly: GCF_000690535.1. Lineage (NCBI taxonomy): Eukaryota > Metazoa > Chordata > Aves > Cariamiformes > Cariamidae > Cariama > Cariama cristata. The sequence continues at coordinate 6,719 of NW_009593192.1, read as the reverse complement.
AAAACTATGCATGTACATTGTTTCACAAAACAAAACATCAAGAACAAAACAAACAGCCCTACAAATATTAAGAATACCCTAAACAGTCTTGCAGACTGTGAGCACACCTGGGCTTAAAGAGAATAAATAAGGACATTTTTGTTATTACAGCTGTGATTGTTTTATGATCCAGCATGAAAATATTCAGATGAATGACTAAAGATAGAAATACAGAAATGCTTATCAGAGAAACTTAACATTTCTTGAACTCAATGTTTCCTTCTTTTGTAAGTTTTCTTTTTAACTAGAGGCAATGATTTTGGAGATGTAACAAGTAAAAATAGTGTATTATAACTCTAAAAAGTAGATGAATAATTGACAATAAAGGTAGAAATAAAAATGTTCATTAAAAGATATACATACACCTTGATCTTCAATATGCTGCCATTATTCTTTGTTCTTAGGTTAATTCACAAATATAGCATTATGAAAAAAAAATTAGGCCCTAAATATAACCTTGTTCTGGAATTTGTACTTTCCAACTGCAGCACAATTGTGGGTCTCTGATTGACACATTGATTTATTCCCAGCAAGGGTCCTGTAATTAATGTGACCTTTTGATAAGGTGGGAGATATGGGGTGAGACAAGTGCTCTCATGAGAGCTATTAGCAACTTCTGAGCAATTGCTAATGTTAGAGAGTTATCTTTTTTTAATACAGTTTGGAAGATAATTGACAAAACATGATAATGAGTATATATAGGGAAAGTAGAGCATAAAAGAGGTGCAAGAACTTTTAATTACCCGAAAAGAAGCAAGATTTCACCACTGGACAAAATGTGCATTTTGGACTGTGGCCTCAGGAACACAATTAATAATTCCAATGAAATGTAAGAAAGAAATCATAGATCTACATGGGCCAGAAAGAAGAAAAAAAAAGGTAAAAAACATTATCTTAAGAAGGCTTAACTCTGCCTTTACACAGCATAACAGGTGGTTTTATTTCTTCTTGTCAGATGGTATTTGTACCAAGGGAGTTTTCTCATTTCCCTTCCCATCTGGTTCTGCACACAGTGATATAACATAATACAAAGATGACAAAGTTCTACTAATGTTATTTGAAGATTAGTTCTATAACAGAATAACTAACCTGTTATTTCATAATCAAGATCCAGTAACCCATTCATGACAAGTATTTAAGTTATGATCATTTCTGAAACACAAGGTAAGATTAAGCTGACCTATCAGTAAACAAAAAATTGCATGAAAATCTGTGACTTTGTATTAGAAAGGATTAGGCAGTAAAAAGAAACCTGAATATTCAATATATGCACATATACATATTTTTTTAAAAGTTTTGTTTACAGTTATCAGAAATATATACATCTAGAATGTGAATTATCTCACTATAGATACAGATAGCAGTTTGTGCAGAGCACAAAATAGCAGAAAAGCCTGTCAGAGCATACCAGAAAATCAATCAAATGGAGAAAAATGCAACAAGACTGCTTCCGGATCTAAATGAAACAGTATACTATGACCATAGCTGGGACAAATTTGATCATCTAAAAAAAAACCAAAAAAATTTCCACTCTCCACTATGTACAGATTTTTAAATATTCAGACTGTCTGCACACTTATTTTTTCTCATTTACAAGTTACAGTCTAGATCCCAAAGTAAATCATTTGACAAAGCTTGCCTTTTTGGTTTAAAACATCATCATAAAATTTTGTGGACTGAAGGAACAGCAGAATTTTTCAGCATTTTTCCAATACTAACTTTGACAGCAGTAGTGGGTAACCAGTAGCAAGTGGCAGTAGATCATAAACCAGAAACTTATCTAGG
>NW_009593192.1:0-4884 GCF_000690535.1 Cariama cristata | reverse complement strand
TCTTTTGAGCAGTGAGTCTTCATGGAGTTGCATGAAAAGTTTAGCCAAAGAAGGGATGTAGTGAGGGAAATGTAATGGCAGATAATATTTATATCACTAGACAGAAGAAAGTATGTGATAATTTCAGCACCTGTGAAGAAAGGGTGCTGCTGATGAATGAATAGCTTTTTGGAACTCTAAATTTCTCAAATAATTTAGAACAATAATAATTTATGTCATCTCAGAATCTCTGATTAATACTTTCATTTTGAAATTATTTCAGCAGCCTGCACTGTATTTCTGTCATTTTAGAAAATTAAAATTGAAGTCATTCTTGTAATTTAAAAGTAGCTGTACAAAACCCACTAGTATTTCTCTGTAAGGCATCATTTCACTCTTCAGTATTTTAGCTAAGTGTTTTAGACCTCGTGCTTTTGTTTGTGCCTACATATACATACATACCTACATCACGCTTCAACACTTTTTGGTTTTACCTAAATACATTTTAACAACACGACTGTCATGAGGGAAATAAGGAGGACAGAGATGACAAATGGGAAAAGACACGGACATAACCATTGTGCAATTATTGATTTCTGAAAATCTCAAACTGAGCCTTTCACATTCTTGTAACAAGAAATTTTAATGATCTTGTTGCAGGCTTCATCACCACTCTTCCCTCACCCAATCTCCTTTTCTTGATCTCTTATTTAGAGAGAGAGAGGCTACAGCCATCAGTACTAACAGAAACCGGTTGTTACAATTCCAGCCCCCTGGAACAGGTAAGGTACTTAGCAACTGATTATGGAGGAGTCAGCACTGCACCCAGAATACTAAGTTAAAGAAATATAATAACATGCAATAGCTTGAGCATAACAAAACTCTCTAGCCAACTGAAAGCAGGCAATTAACATCAGTGTTTCCAAGTAACCTTTTCCACTTTGACCAGAACATGAGAATGGTCATGTGCCACTGCACTATTCCTTTTAACTGCTAGTCATCATTGCATGCTGGAGTGCTGCATCCAACTGCAACACCAAAGATGGGGTTAGTGCATGTTAAAACACCAAGTACAGACACAAATGTCGCACACCAGCAGTTATGCCATGCAGGTATGCCCTGTGCAAGCAAACAGGAAAGAACCTATGAAACAGAGCCGTGATTCCCTGTGCTTTCTGTGTCTCACTTGAGCTTCTCTTCTGCCTCCTCAGCAGTAGCTCCTTTCCATAAGAAGTTTTAGGGAATATGATTGTAAGGCAAGTGAAATAAAGGTATTCAGTCCTTATTTATCACCACACAGAGGTCTGAAGGTATTACTTGCCTCACATGTTAGTTTTTCAACAGAAAAATAGTACATAATTCCCAGGCAAGCCTGGGAAAAAGGAGAGGGCTGGAGGAAGGTACTCTTTTCATATTTGTATTTGTTTCTCACTATCCAACTCCATTTTACAGGGTAATAAATTAAATTAATTTTCCCCAGGTCAAGTCTTTTTTCCTGTGATGATACTTGGTAAGGTATCTCAACGTCTTTATCTTGTCCCATGCACTTTTCCATCTTATTTCCCTCCCCATGCTGTTGAGGAGGGGTGATAAGAGAGCAGCTGGGTGGGCACCTGGCAGCCATCTAAGGTAAATCCACCACAGGCATTAACTAAAAATTACATGAAAAATGTCCCCAAATGTGTATGAATAGGTGTTTAAACACCAGTATTTTCAGACGCTTTGCTCACTTTTTTTAGCTTAGATACTTGATTACTGGATTTGCTCCTTTCTGGAACATTTCTTTGGTGCACATTGCATTAATACAAACATCATTCTTTTCCTTCATTTTTCTCCGGGATGAGCACGATGCAGGTAACATTTCCTTCTTCCAAGACAAACTTAAGTTCCGCACCCCGCTATGAAAGAGTGCTAAGAAACAAGGGATGGTGAATGTCTCTGCTCAGCTGAGCAGGCCAATGTAATGTGCACAGCATGCAGCTGAAGCCACAACAAGTGAACAGTTAGCGTGAGTGTCGGAGACCCTGCTATATGTGTACTAGCTACAAGTCATCACTCATGGATATTGCAAAGGGTCTAAACCACCAAAATATAAATCAATGCACAACAGCAATAAACAACTGCTTATGTATCACCAGTGGCTACTGAAGTCTTGCATGAAAGAACAAATCACAGAGAAGTTATATGTTGCAGTAGAAACTACTATGTGTAACCAAATTGTGACTGCTTGCAATAACATGTACATGCTCTGCATTAACAAAGGCTTTTTTTTCCCCCTTCTTTAACACATCACATTTCTTTTGCAGGGAATAAAGTCTGCATCACTTGATATTTATCATTCTGTATTAAATATATGTATGCATTAAGTAGATGAATACGTTAAATATATGTATGTAAATGTCGTCCTGTCATCCTACAACATGAAACAAACTTGCCTATAGGAGGTCTACACAAGTGTTGTGTCTGCAATGAGAAAAAAAAAGAAAAAGAAAAAGAAAAAGAAAAAAAGAAAAAAAAAGAAAAAAGAAAAAGAAAAAAGAAAAAGAAAAAAAGGAAAAGGAAAAAAGGTAAAGATGGTAAAATGAAGTTTTGAGAGAAATAGTCTAACTGTGTCACTGGTGCTCATTAGTGCTGCTGAGAACTGCCATGCCAGCACAGCCCTTTTGCTGTCGGCGTTCATATGCTGCTACATGGTGCCATGCTGATGCTTCAGCCTACTTGGAGCTAGCTGGGGACAGTTTGTGCTGTGCTTTGCTGCACAGGGTAGACGTACCCTCAGGGTCCAATGCTGCTTATTCACGTTTCCTAATAAGTGCTAAGCCACTAATAACAACTCTTGCAATTGTTACAGAGCAAGCAGTGCACATCTATTCTGCATATGTTTCCTCACAATTTACCCCACGGCATTCTTAGCTGTATCAAAATCTAGTCAAAACAGAATAACAGAACATATTGGAACAGAGGGAAAGCTAAAGAGTAGAAAGATCTTGTTTGAACTTTTTATTTTCTCCTTAACTGTTTCTTTCTTCTGTCTTAACTGTTTACTCGCAAAACTACATTGCATTATATTTCAGCAATGTTTTTCACTAGCAAAAATATCCTACTGAATACTAAGCAAAATGCAAATACATGACACCTAAACAGAGAAGGTTAAAAACCAAAAGAAACCAACCTCTGACAACTCAATTCGTGCTTCTAGAATCCACAGCAATTATATTATTATGCTAACACCATTGTCATTAGTACTAACGAGAAAACTGCTCTATTTAAAGACCACTAGATATGCAGTACAAGTGTATGAGAATAAGCGTCCTAAGGGATTAATGATTTTAGTTCCTAATCTGCAACACAATTAAAAGGTACTCTCTCTAGCAAAGGGATATTCATCGTTTTCAAAAAAGGACAAGGAAAAAAAAAAAGTATCTTCAAAATATTCAGTATTCAGCCAGAAACATTAAGTATTAAAACTTTTATGGAAAAGACCAAAGACTTCTGTAATGAATGGTGTAATCCAAATGCAAGGGAAGTAGGACATGGGAAGAGAGACCATCAGAGCTGTGTTCCTCCCCCCCCCGCCCCCAATAATATCAACGTCTCCCTAAAAAGTATACACTTTTAAAAGGCCCTGCACAGCAGTAGTTTTAGACTCTAAGACTGAGAGAAAATCATGCAGATCCAAGAGGAAATAGAAAAATGCCTTTTGGTAATTGTTTGTCACTTACAGAATATATCCAAATACTAAAGGAATGAGGAATGCATTTGGCCCCTAGAATTGTATGAGACATCAGTGAAACATTCTTACACATGCCTTTTCCATTCATAATGAGTGACGCATCCATTCCTATGTCTGGAAAGCCAACAGAACCCTGTTTTATTTGATTATTGTAAAACCAGAAAGAGGGGGAAAAAAAAAAAAAAAAAAAAAGAGGAAAGACCATAGAAGAAAGTCACAGGTTTTAAAAGCTTAAGATAGCAGAAAAAAAATATTTGATAGAGCTTGATCAGGAAGGGGGGAAAACCAACCACAACAAAATATGTATAAAATCTAGCTCTACTTACAGTTAAAGGCTATAGCTCTGTTACAAGCAGCTGAGCAGCTTGTCCCAGGTCTGTGAAACACTCTGTACAGAGTTTCAGAGGCTAGAACATTAGGAAATTTCCTGGGGAGGATCCCTACCTCACAGCACATAAAGACTCCTAGAAGGAAAATGTAGGATTCGAAAGGAGAAGATAGAAAGGGGGAGGATATTTGAGTCTTTTTCTTTGTAGGCAGGGAACATTCATAGCCTCCTGACATATCTACAGACGTGAGCCTTTCACACCAGCATCAAGAGGAAAATCTTAAACCATTACTTATTTGCAGCAAAACTTATCCTGGAGTCATTTTGAAGTCTTTTCCAAGTATCTCACTCCAACAGATTCACATTTCAGACATTAAAGCTCTGCTTTTTCTCCCCTCTTGCAATCACATATTTGAAAAGATTGTCAGCACTTAGATACATTGCTCTCCCTCCCACCCCTTCCTGCTTGCTCAAATTCTCAAAGACACTCTGACTCGGTTTATTCCAATGACCTTATAAGTGCATCACTGAGAAATGAGTGCTATGATGTCAGGTTGAGTCTGATATCTTGAATAAGGAGAAAATATATATCAGTGTCTTTCAAAGAGAGATGGCATTGCTCCTCCCAGATCTGGTCACCTCACAGATTGTGGCAGATGGTGCAAAGTCCAAAGTTAAAATGGTTAATAACACAAAATCTACTCTGGAACACAGTCAGTCCAGGCACACTCCACTTTCTGAGAACCTTCTCAACACTTTCCTGACAAGCCTAGAAAGACACTATTACTTATTCTACTTCATATTCAAGGTAACTAACTGTGAGAGTCGGTCCGAAGCTGGCCCG
>NW_009593191.1:18607-30519 GCF_000690535.1 Cariama cristata | reverse complement strand
CTCCCCAAGTTTGTTTACAGCCGCTACTAGGAGAGACTGTTACACGGAGCTTATTTTGGGAGCTGGTGATGACTAACGAAGTTAAAAGGAGCTTAGTACAGAAAACAACCTTATTTTTAGACGGCTGTTGTTTCAGTGGATTATTGTAGCAAATGCACCCTGGCCGTTTTTAAAAGCCACTTCCCAGATGCCAAGTCCTTTTCTTCTGCGCTGCCGCCGAGGTGCACACGCCTGGCCGGCCCCTGCCTTGTTTGCTTTCCTTTCCTACATCTACTGCCTAAACCCTACCCGTAATTGCTATGGCTACAATTGGTCTTAATTAATTTGGACTTTCCGACACACAAACCTACAACTCTTTCCACAGGAGAAGAAGAAAAAAAAAAATAAAAATGTCTTGGAGTATTTGGAGCAATTTAGGGTGACCTCCAGCGCTGGGTCAGTAGGGACCCGAGATGGGATCCCCCTTGCCTTCTGAGGCAGGGCTAGCTCTTCCGTAGGACTTCTTCGCCTCCTAGGTGCAAGAACGAGGCAGGTCTCTGCATTTAGCTTCATCTCAAGCGGTCCCCCGGGCCGCAGGGTGATGATGGCGTTGCCCACCACAGCCGATGTGCAGGGAGCGGTTGACACTGTGGGATGGGGACATGCGGCTGCTCCCACCGCCTCGCTCCCCATCACCCCTCTTCTCCCCATGTGGGAATCACTGCGTGGCAGCTTGGGCACTAAGACCAGACACGGGGCTCCCTGTGTCCAAGGCCGGTCCCTCACCGACCAGCCCTAATCTTTTGTGGGTCAATCACAGCAGAGCTGGTGGGACCTCAGCGGGCTCCGCTCCCCTGGATACACAGGGCTGAACGGCCATGTACCCCAGCAAAAACCCCTCCCTTGTCACCGGTGCTGTGCCAGGCTGTATCTCACCCCACTTCACCGCTGTGCAACCAGACTTCTCCAGCTTTCCACGGGAATGCTTCCCCTATCCCCCCTTTTATCACGGCCCACCTCTGCCGCAGAGAGCTGTACGGGCTCCCCGGGCGCTCCCTCTCCACCCACGCATCCCACAGGGAGGAGGAGGGGACGAGCTGGTGCTCCCCTTCCCCTGTGCTTGAAAACAAAAGCGCTTGCTGCTTTTAGCCAGTAATTAGGTTAATTGCCAGGGAGAGTTTGGCTGCCCTGCTCTACCTTTCCACCTTGGCTGAGTCTAAGCACGTGGTGGCTTGCGTGGCCCGGGTCAGACTGAGAAACTTGTCCGAGTGGCTGCGTGCCGAGGCGATGCTCGTGGGAGTCGGTACAGCATGGTGCTCTCTCGTGGGAAGCAGCCGGACTGGGGTGAGAGTTTGGGAAGAAGGGGATGTAGCACAGCAGGGAACAGAGCAGGCCATAGAGCCTTTGTCTTAGGGCACAGCCTTTTTTGGTTCCCACTGGTTTTCCACTGCCCTGGCAGCAATCAATTTGTACTAGAGAAATCACAAGAATAAAAAAATAATCTGTATATTGTAGAAGGAAGGAGGGCAGGAGAAAGAATGGAGCCTTCCCACCCAGCCATGGGGTGGATGAGGAATGCTGCCACAGCATCGCAGCACTTCCCACCGTCCGGCATCGCCGGCGATGGCTGGGCTGCACCCCTCCGATGCCGGAGCCGCCGGCAGCCCCTGGAGCCCGTGTTGGCTTTCCCTGCGCAGCTCGGCCGTCCGACACGCGCTTCCTCCGAACCGCATGCACCGCTCCAAGCCAAATGTCGCAGGCTTGAATGGGCACTTTTTGATCACTTTTTTATCCTTTCTGTTCATCTTTGCAAGCAAAGCTGTAAATTTGCTCTCTGTCCTCAGCTCTTGCTTGTAAATGTAGTGCTACCCTGTAAAAAAAAAAACGCCCCAAAACCTGCGGAGTACTTATGCAGGATGTTTTAATCACCGAAGAGTCTGATTCACGTTCACTAGATTAGTTTCACATTATATTAAGTCATGTGAGTGTGTATTCCCTCCTGCATTTTGCTTTTCTCTCCTTTTCTTTGGGCCTCAGCAGACTGGGAGGGATGGTTTGTGTGGAGCTTTGTGCACAGTAGCTACAGTATTTCTCAGGGAACCTCTCATTCAACCAAAATGCCTTCGTTATTGCCTCACCAGAGGATATAGGTCAGTGGCACGGCACAACAGACAGGGCTCCCGTTCCTGACTTGCACCCTGACGTGCTTGCAAGACTTGGGACAAATAGTTTCTCCTGTAAAACGAGAATCTTTCAGCTTCGCCTGCACAAAAGTGCTTTGAAAACAGGGCGGGGGGCAGCTCTCTCTCCAATGTTTACCGATATCAAATACTTCCTTGTAATAAATGCACAGAATTCCATAATCCAAGATACAGATCAGGAAAAGCCACCCATGCTCTGCACAGAAATTTTGTTCTGCTTTGGGCTTCTTGCCCTTATATCCTTAGAGCTTTTTATATCTAACATATATAATAATGGCCATCTCCTTAGGGTCTGCGCGCCCGTCTTTTGGGTCTTGGCAGCTTCAAAAGCATCAGCATCTGTTCAGAATTTCATTCATTGTAACAAAAGCTTTATAAGTCTCAAGCCTCCCTAACCAAGTCCCTAATTAAAGTCTTTCTAATCCCTTGCTTTGAAAATTGTAACAAGATTTGCTGGAAAGTGGGAGAGCACATGGCCAGTGTTTGTGGCCGGTACCGCACCATTTTGAAAATACATCCATGAACCTTTTGAACAAGGCACGGAGCGTACCTGCTGCCCAAAGCCCCCCGAAAGTTAGAAGCTGATGCAAGGGCAGGGACTGGGCTCAGCCTCCCATCCCCCAGACACAGCCTCTTTCACAGGCTGCCAGAAATCATTTCACCACTTTTAAGGTGCATTGCACGTAGCAGGACAAATGCCAGAGGAGGAATTTTGTGTGCTTGAATAATGTTGTAATTTACCTTATAACCGGTCTCATTACGACGTTGAGTGCTCTGTTGATTTACCTGGCTTTTGATTTAGTGGACTCTTTTTAAACGACTATTTAGGAAGGCAGCCAGGGACTTCAGGCAAAGGACCTTAAACCTTTTTGGAGCTACAGTCACCCGTTCAGACACCAACTTTTTTAAACCAAGACAGACATCAGACAGCCAGACCCATATACAGAAAGCTGCAACTGAATTAAACCGAGACGTTAGTTCAGAGAAATAACTTCCTAACGATACACGCTGCATCGGTGCCGCTTTGTTTCCTTTTGGGTTTGCTCCTTCTACAAACCCGAATCGCGAGCACGTGCCTTGTGCTCCGGGCAGACCCCTCGCTCCTGGCTGGGGTCAACGGGCAGCATCTCCTCTCCGCGGCTGGTCCAGGCCGAGGTGGGTGCCAGCAGCTGGGCTGAATCCCAGCTCCGTCGTGTGACCCTGGCGTCCCACCACGGCGATGCAGGTACTCCCTTCCCACGACAAAACAACCATCAAAAATGAAAATACCGATACTCTGCATTTCTTCCTGGAGGCTACCAATGAAATGTGCAATACGGTGGGCGGTTAAAAAATAAGCGCATGGGTAACGCTGCATTTGTAAAATAGTACTAAAGATTTGGCAAATTTTTATACTTGTGCAGAATAGACAGACTTGCAAAGGAGCAGTGACAAAGTTTTCTACCAGACAACGTTATTTTAGCTCCGGAAATAGCTCATGTGTTTCAGACTTCTCCAGTTGCTGGTAGAGAGGGTGGTAACAAGTTTTTTGCCTCACTCAAAAGTACTTAATGAAGGGAAGGCTGGTTGGGTACACAGGGACTCAAACTGGCAGCAGAGCAGATCCTTCTCCAGGTGAAGGGGAAGGGAAACGTCAGATTTACGATGTCTGCGGGAGCCTGGGACCTGTGGTAGGTATCGGTTCCTACACACTGCGGGGATGGCGGCTTTCACCTCATCCATCCTCCAAGGCGTGGGATCGCACCTTCATTTTCAGACAGCGCAAAGCACTTTTTTTCCAGATTTCTATGTTTCATTTGTAGGAGCGGGGTTGCTGCAGGAGGCTTTGTGGAAGCGGTGACGGAGGAGGACAGACGCAAGGCGCGGGCTGGCTGCATGTCCAGCAGTGCTGCTTCACCCGGTGGCCCAGGGACCAGTGGCTGAACCTGAGATGGTCAGGAGTTAGGAAAGGCTGCACATGGCTCTTCCACTGCAAAAAGGGCTCCTTTCCCTCTTGACAAGCCCGTAAGTTCTCTACATCCCCTGGAAAGTCTGCTTTTAGCCACAAGCCCCTGTAACTCCTTCTCGTCCTCTCCCATCTGCTGGTAGTTGACCCCTGAGCGCATCTCCCCCGCAGCCAGAGGAGACCTAGACCGATCCTCTGATTTACACCAAAGGTGGCAGGTGTTGTTGAGCTGTGGTCACAACCAAGTGCCCTGGGGACCCAAACATGTCCTTAGCTGTCTTCGCCAAGACGCGTGCCGCGGTAACATCTCCTCTTGGATCCAAGGCTCCGTGTCCCGACGCACAGAACAGGCCTGGCAGTGGTGAAGTACCCTCTGTAGCCTCCTTCTCTGTAATGAGGGACCGGCCTGTTTTGGATTCCAAGTTTGATGCTGAAAGCACCTTGGTTGCCACATGAAACGAGTGACCCAATGTGAAGTCCTGGACTCCCCAGCTGCCGCATGAGCCCTCTTTTCCAAAATCTCAGTTGCGCTATTATTTACTTGTCAGGCTGCTGCTATCCCTACCGCTCCTCAGCGCCAGCCTGAGTCTTTTCCTTCATTAGTTTCCTCCTGCTCTAGTTCATTAAACTTGCATTTAAATGTGCTATTGGTTCTCCCTAAACGAATAACCTTCCATTGTGTAATATTGAATTCCTTTGCATTACCCTGTTCCCCCAGCGTCTCCAAATCCTCCTGTAGTCTGGTGCATTCCTGAAATTTATCAGCAGCCTCCCCTCCTATCATGATGTCATCCGCATCTGGACACCCAGCGTATCGCGCCAACCTCGGGCTCATTTGTACAAAACTCTTAAACAGAACAAGTCCCGGCACCAAGCCCCGGGAGATCTGGCCTGTTAGCTCTCTTCGTGTGCACGGTCCTATTTATTGCACTTCTCTAACCCAAGTTTATCCTTCTAATATCAATACTCCAATACTTGTATACTTTTTAGTGACCTCATTTTCTGATGCAGAGTCAGTAACCTTGTTAAACTCTAGCAAACACAAAATCATTGCTTTAAACTTTTCTGGGCTCACCTTCACAAACTTTATGAATAGGATTTGGACTACTCTAGCAGCAATTTTGACTATGGCCCCTTGTGCCAGATGCTTGCAAACAGCAGTCCCTGCTCCCCCTTTCCCCGGTACTTTCAGCATGACAGGACAACCCAGGGGATGAGAGGTATTGAGGGAGAAAGGAAATGTTTTCCAGGTGATGAAATGAGGTGCCAAGGCTTTATTCACTCAGAATCACAGAATCGATGAGGTTGGAAGAGACCTCTGGGATTGTCAAGTCCAACCTTTGCCCTAACACCACCATGTCAACTAGACCATGGCACTAAGGGCCACGTCCAGTCTTTTCTTAAACACCCCCAGAGATGGGGACTCCACCACCTCCCTGTGCAGCCCGCCCCAATGTCTAATGACCCTTTCTGTGAAGAAATGCCTCCTAATATCTAAACGTCTACTCCCTTGTGGCTATGCACTATTGAGGAGCATCCTTTACATTTCACGTAAAGTCGGTAACGACGAACTACAGCCCAATGGTGTAAAGAAATATACTCTCCTCCCCTCTTATTTTCACAAAACATTGAGCTGCTAGGTCTTTCCAAAGACAGTGGCCTTGGACAGGGATGCAACTTGGAGCTTTTCAGCCTGAAAGATGAAATGACAGGAAACTGCGTGCTATTGGAAATGAAGGGTTATGATGGAGATGCTGAATGCAGATGTCTCCAGCTGCCTGCAGTGTCCTACTTTAAGAGCGATGGCAAGTTTTGGGTACAGTATTCAGCGGTATTCACGGCTGAACTGCACCGGCTGCGGAATCGGAGGCACCTCAGTGGTGGGCTGGCTTTGATCCTAACTCCCAGTCCAACTTGGTGCAACCCTGCTCTGGCTGTCCAGGGATGCCGCAGACCTTGGCTAAATCCTGTTTCTCACAGAAATGAAATGCCCCATGGATGAGGGATTTCTGAGAAGCCCTTTGATCAGCTTGGGAGAGCCAGAAGCTTTCCTTTACCAGGGGGTTGTGAAAGGCTGGCAAGAGATTGGGCTTCTAACACATACCTTTCCTTCTTCACAGCTTGAATTGTATCTCCCTCATTCTTTTCACACCATATTTCATGCACACTGGGTGTTTTCTTTATAGGGATGATTTGGCTGAGGGGACCAGCATCCTGAAACGAATTGCCAGACTCCTATAGTTTGGTCAAGGATGTAAGTGTTTGCTTCTTCATGTAACAAAACGATGCACAAGCCCAGTGCCTTTGTTCCATTAGCTAACGGCAGCATTGCTGTTTTGTGACATCCCTGCATGCTGAAAGAGCTATCTTGAAGAACAAATGCTGAAAATTAAAATCTTGAGACAAGCTTCCTCATTAGCAGCCTGCCTGGCTAGACTCTACCTTATTATTTTTTGCTGGTGTGTAGCTGTAAAGAGAAAACCGAGGAGAAAAATAGGCAATTAAAATGCATTAAATTGATTTCCAAATGAGTATGCAGAACCAGAAAGTCTCAGGAAGAACCCCATCTCTTCTCTTGCATCTGTTGCTGTATGTGAGAGCGCAAATTCACTAGCAACTAGAACGACACATTTGCAAACATTAGTAGGGTCACGCTTCTACCTAGGATCCCTCAGTCAAGTCTCTGAAAACCAAATGTGTTAAGTCATTGCAGTTGCTTGGCACACATTGCAGAGCAGGACTTTTCAAAGGCCACGCAAAAGTTTTTTGGGATGAACTCCTCAGCCCCAGAAGTTCAGACATAAGACTTTCAGCTCTGCAAAGCCAGAGAGTAATATTCCTTGTCATTAAGAAAAATGGCAGAAAACACCTCACGATTCCTCTGCTCTAAACCGTGTTCCAGCACAAAAGTGGGACGCTACCGGCGTTATGAAATCACACAACCCCCTGACACCAGGCACTGGGTCTGCTCCGTGGCTCAGCTCTCAGCAACAGACTGTTCCACCTCAAGCTAATGCAGATACATCAAATGCAAGCTTGGAACAGTTAAAGAAAACCACAAAGATGATACAAATTAATCTCTTCCTCTTCTTTGCTTCCAGGACTTTCCTCTCCATACTCTCTTCCTCCCAAGAGTCCAATTACATTTATTTTCAGGTTGCTTTATAAACACACTAAGTAAATTACAAAATTAAAGAAGCCTCTCAACTGTGGGGTGTGACAAGGAGGCTCCCCACAGGCGTTTGTGTGGTGCAAGGGAAAACAAAGTGCCCAGACAGATAGATGCAGACAAGTAATGCCTTTGTTAAGTTAAAAGGTAGAGCACTGGCAGAAAAACCTCCCTGACCTGCCGATGCAGGCTGGATCTATCCACTAAGCTTATTCTGGAGAAGGGATGTGTGAAAAGACAGATCGAAGGCTAGGGCTGAAAATTGGTTGACTCTGGTGAAGAATCCAGCGCTAGAGGCAAGTTTTTGAGATTAAAGCCACTTGCATTTACTGCTGAAGGGCTGCTGCCTGCTTGCTGCCCGGCACTGATGCAGTGAGCAGTCCCTAAGAGCTGTGCCACAAAGAAATACTTTTCTTGGTGTTTCTCAAGTTACATGAGTCAAAGCCGACAAGTCTGGAAGTCTGGGATTTGGCTCCAAGTTTTGCTGGCTGCACTCCAATAAGTGGATGCAGACCAATTTTACAGAAGTGGCCAGCAACATCTAGTGGGACAAAGAAAGGCCATTCCCACCCCTGGAAAGCTCCTCCACTTGTTGCTGGTCTGCAGAGGTCTGCATCCCTGCATGGAGCTCCAGAGAACCTTGTCTGGAGCCCCCTGTCTCCAGTCACTGTTCTCTGAATGCCAACAGGTATAGAATGACCCAAAGGTGAAAGAGGCCCCAGAAATTGAGCAGGCGCAGGCGCATACACACACATAACTATCATCTCCTCCATTTGGAGTCCATGGCTGGCTAGACTTGGGGACCTCAGGGTAAAAATTTGTCTTGAGGAAGGATCTGAAGGTGGTTCAAGGTGACTGCTGCCTGGGTACAAAGCCCGGTAGAAGACACCTCTTATATCCTGGGATTGGCTTGGATGAACAGCCAAGTTTGGGTTTAAGGCTGGTATCAGCGGTAGATCAGAGGCGAGGGTAAAGGCAGGGTAGTAAGAGATCAGCTTGGGTTAAGTATGGAGGGGCCAAAGCATGAGCTCCCAGTTCAGTGATGACAATCTTTTAGGATCATTGGTGCAAAAATCTGGAGTGGGGCAGGAGCAGGCAGCAGAAGGGCTGCCAGGATGTTGGTTCATGGAGCCAACCACAATGCTGGGTCTGGCACAGCAGTCCCGTGGACTTTGATGATTCAAGTGGTGAGGAGGGGAACCTCTTGCTGAGATGAAACGTCCTGCCCTGCTAGCAGCACGGGAATGTGTTGCTTCTGATGGTTGGCACTACTGGCTGGCAAATCTAGCAAAAAGTGGTTGATGAGGGCCTTGACATGAAATGTGTCCTGACCCAGCTGTCTCCACGGCTACTGAAACGCCGTCCATAGGTTATCACAGTAAACGCTACTTGGGGTAGTTTTTCTCTTAAGGGCTTTTTCTCCTCCCTTCACCCAATTAAAAGTTCAATAGAAACCACAAACTCGCTTCAGAGGGTGAAGGATCCAAACGCCGAAGACTTTCATCTGCAGGCAGCCTAGATGGACTGCTGTCAGAAACCCCTCCGCCCGCACTGATAAATTAGCCTGTCAGGTGGAGACTGCATCCCCAGCAGTAAGACGCTGGGATGATGGTGTTTGACAATGACTGCACTGGAAATAAATCCTTTCCATGACAGTGATTTCTGTCTCATCTGGAAGATTTAAGACGAAGCCGTTAAGGAAACTTTTCTTTCCCATACTACTGAAACACAATTTTAGAAAACGGGCACTGCGTACCTTGAAAGAGGGGAGATATTTGTTGGTGCTTATGACAGTGGATGGGGGATTTATCTTATTTTTAAGCTTCCACCGCCCTCTCCTGGCATGTGTAAAAATACCAGCTTTCAGGAGAAACTTCCTGCAATTCCCTTCGAAATAAAATAGTAAGGGAAACCCCCTCATATTTACTGATGTTGGCTCCTCTGACCTATGTAAACGCATCAGTCATCCAAACGGAACCCGAGACCATTTTTGGAAGGTGCAGATGCTGAACTAGGAAGGGATGCAGGCGCTGCTCCTGGCTGGGATAAAAGGGTGTATGTGCTGCATGAGACTGTGCTGACACGGAGAGTTGTACAGTCGTCCTCCCTCTCCGCCTTTAACTCCCTAACACTAGTTTACAGCTATTTCAGTCCTAATGCTGTGCTAAGAAATTTCAGTTCTATCAATTAAGTTCCACGCTAATCACCTCTGACAGTGCGACCGGGCTTTCCATCGACAGGATTAATAAGCAGCGTTGAAGAAGTTCACGTGCCAGAGGACAGGCAAAGCAAAGAACTGAGGGCCAGGCTCTGGCAGGGGAACTCGTGGGGCAATGTAAAGGGGCAGAGCAGGAGGTGGGACCTGTTAAAATCAGTACCAAGCCAGAATACAAAGTCAGAGCTTTGAGCGGGACAGAAGCCCCTGTAGATGTATTTCCCATACTCTGCAGTGCACATAAGGTTGCAGTAATCGGGAGGATGAGAAGAAAATTGAGTGACAGGTATGGAATTACACTGAAGTTAACCAGCTAACTTCGAGAGTGACCACTCCTGCCTATACCAAAAATTCACACTGTATTTTCATGAAAAAAAAATTAAAACACAAGCAAAGCAAATCCTAAGGTGAAGTGCCACTCAAAAAAATGTGGGATGATGAAGTCTCAGGTTAAAAGTGAAGTCCGTCCTTCACGCTTTCTGTAAATGACACCAGCAAGTCCCCATATGCCCAAGATTTTAAATGATGACGCCTTGATGAAAGTTCTGCTTCCTTGTAAGAAAAAGGTACCATTTCTTTCCTCCCACGTCACTCAGGGGAGGTCCTAGGACCTTCCTCCTTACATTCTGGCTGTAGGCCCATCTCACTATTCTTGTTATCTTTCCTCACTTCCATCCATTCTCAGTGATGGCACAACCTTCTCCTTTATCAGTCTCTTAATTAATGAGTTCTTTCCCTCTCTCCCAATAACATGCATCATCTTCTCCAGCATCCTGCTCAGGTACCATAATGTGATACCAATAATGATTATCTATTTGTTGCTCTTATACTCTTCTTTTTATTCCCTTCTGACTGATCATTTTGTTTCCCCAGCTTGAGATCTATCAAGAGACTGAAGGCTTGTACAGTGAGTACTTAGCATTTTTTGGAAACAAGGCTTCTGCTTACAAAGCAAACATCTCAAAAACAGTAGCATTTAAAGTCACCACTCACTTCTGGTGGAGACCCGCTCCAACAGGCAACAGAAATTGTTGTGTGGGCAAAAATGTGGAGATTATTAGTCTTCCCCCTTCACTCGCCTCACGTCTCTTAAGTTCTTCGTTCCTGCCTTGAGTTTGCATAATATGAAGCTGATTCACTCTGTTGTATACCAGACTTGCAAGCAGCTGCCGTTTTTTCCTTCTCTTAGGAAGAGATAAAGTTCCCACATTTTTTATGCCTTGGAAAAGTATCAAACCAGAAAAGGAGGGATGTATAGCAGAAGAGCTGGGAGACGTCTGGGGCTCAAACAGGACTTGCAGGTAGCACAAAAGACTATAGAGAGGCCTTTGTTTTTCATGTTTTCCTTGAGTTGCTGGAGGGCTCTATATCTGGTGTCTTCCCTTCAAAATGTCTGCTTTAGCTGAACTAGCAGTGCATGTGCTGAATTCAACTTGCCCAAAAGAAGCTCAGCCATGAGCAGCTGCTTGGTCACCTTCTTCACATGATCACCAGATGAGTGTCTCTCTCTCATGGAATTTGTGTCCCATCTTTAAAAATAAATACAACACAAATAAATGAACTCTTGACTATAGTCACCAACCCTGCCCCACATGCAGATGTGACTATGCTTGAGTCAACAGCTACAAGATCAGCAGGCTGCAATTTCAAAGAGGCCCTAGACAGCCAGGTTACTCAGAGGAGGAGAACACAAGCAGTTTTTGTTAGAAGGGCCCTAAAAGCCCATCCAGTTCCACCCCCCCTGCCATGGGCAGGGACACCTTCCACCAGATCAGGTTGCTCAAAGCCCCATCCAGCCTGGCCTTGAACACTTCCAGCGATGGGGCAGTAAGGTAAATCTTGTTCTCACCAAGATGGTAGATACACAGCCAACCCTTCCTAGCCTCCTCCAGCTACTTTCTGAAAAGGCATTCCACTCTTCCTCCCTCTCTTGTAGCTTTACAGTGAATGACTCTTTAGCAAATATTTTTGCAAGCAAGTCTGTTTGCAGCACACTTTGGCCCTTCAGACTCCTGGGGTTTGTAGGCAATGATAGGGAGGCGCTGAGGAATGGCTAGGGCAAGTAAATGGTCTACAAGATAGCTTGCAGGAAGACCAACTCAGGAGGGAGACCGCCTGATGACCCCAGGGTGGCTCCAAGTGGCTTGCTATGAGTGCAGGGTCTGGCTTCAGCCTGCATCAAAGCAGCGCGATGTGCTTAGGGGATGTACCTCCATACTGAGTGTTGGGTAGCACAGGAACAGACAGACAAGCCCCCCAGACTTGGCTTAGGGCTCCTTCAAGATAACTGCAAGCAGCCTTCTGATTTTTCCCCGATGGCCTGGGAGGCACTACCTCCCCCTGCTAACCATGGCAGGCAGCAGAGGAGCTGGGTAAAACAAAAAGAGTAGAAATTCAACACCT
>NW_009593191.1:0-18582 GCF_000690535.1 Cariama cristata | reverse complement strand
GCCATGCTGGTGAACCGGAGGGGACCCCGCAGCACGGCACAGCCTGGATGTTCCACCACACCGGGCAACGCAGTATGGGGTGTGGGGGGTGAGGGTCAAGGGGATGCTTTTGTTGGGTCTCAGGCCAATTAAGTTTCCCCACATGCTTTCATTTTCTCCCCTGGCCTTCTGCCTCTGAAGGCATGTCCAGTGGCTAACCAGAACATGTGAAGTTCTGCAGTTTCGGACATCTTTGCTCCCATGCCCTGAGGTAGCTGCCTCTAGGACAGGCTTTGCTTTAAGAAGCCTTTCCCCGATTCTCCAGCAGTGAACTCCATCACTCACTGCGCCTGGTACGTCTGAACTGGCAGAGTGAGTTACTTGCACGTCAAGAAGAGAGACTCTTGTGCTGCTGAGTACCGGATCAGTGACTCCGGCTGGCTCTGCATTACAGCTGAGCTATAACCTCCTCCTCCCGCCTCACCTGCCATTTCCAAGTAATTGCTTTTGGACAGATGGTAAGCCAGTAGCGTGGTTATGTGACTAGCAGCTTGGCTTTCTTCCCACTCCTCCCAAAAGAAATCTGCTTCAGGTTATATGGAGATAGCGTATTTTTCTCTGCCCTCCTTCCCTTCCAGCACTACAAACCAGTTTACGCAGAAGCTGATTGCTTCAACTGGAGAACTGCTCCGGCTGGCGACGACTTACACCCGTCCCTGTCGACCTTCAAGCGGGCCGAGCTGGACCAAAGCACCGAGGCACCTTTGTATGGGTGCTATTCTCAGAATAACATGACACCACACCTGCAATGTGACAATAAGCAAACGTGCAGGGATCCTGCTTGATCTTACCCATCCCGGTCACTCCTGGTCAGGAAAACTCTCTTCTAATGCAAGCAGGGCCAGACTTGACAGCAGAGCTAGGCAGAAATGCATGACATTTGGACTGTCTGAAATTGTTTCTTTCAGGCCTATGTTCCTGAGATGGGTGGTTCAAAACATGATTTCCCTCAGTAGTTCCAGGCATTCGGGTGTAGATTGTCTTAAAAGGTTTATTTTCTGAATATGTTATTGAATTTTTTTTTTCTGAATAGTATTGCCATGTGGGATTTTTTTTTACTCTGAAGTCTGCACAAGTTAAGGGCATCACAAACTTAAGTTACTGTGAGCAGCAGATTCCCCATTTCTAAGCTTATAAGCTTAAAACACTTCCAAGACACTTATTTCATTTTGGCATCCTTCACTCTAACACCCAATTCCTAACAGATGCACAGATGTCCTCATATGTCACTTCCAACTCTCAACCCTCCATCTATTCTAATACAAAAAATAATGTAAAAAGACCTACCAGAATTAACTAGCCACGCACAGGCAGGAAGGTAACGTGGAGGCCTCCAGCTAGGATATTTTCAAAAATCAGATTATTTTTTAAATAACTTTAAATATTTTACTGTTTCCTCACATGAAATCTACGTCAAAAATTGCAAGGCACCAATAAACAAGGAAAAACCACTACAGCCACAGGGTAGAAGTCTCAAAGCCATTAAATCTTGTTTCCCTAGAGCTCCTTCACAGAATTTGATAGAAATGTTTGGTTGGTGGGTTTTTTTGTTGTGGTGTTGGTTTTTTTATGTCACAATGGCTTTAGTTGCATTTGGATAGGGATGAATATGTACTAGACCACATCTGTGTCATCCACCTTGCTCACGACACTCAGATGGAAAAATTACCTCCTACAGCTAGGATAAACTCCGTTCAGCTGGGATCACGATATGCAACAGATTTCTATTCCAAGGACTGTCACGGAAGAGTCTGATATGAGGAGAAGGTACTCTGGGAACCAGAAGCTGTGGGAAGAAGTGTGTACGTAGCTGTGTTCCTGCAGATGATTTTGGAATTTGATGGCAAGAGAGGGCAGCAACCAGTGATTACATGCAGGGGAAACAACAGTTCATCGTCCTCTACTGAGTACATGCCGCATAGAGGTTTTCCTCAAGAGAGCATCTTGACTGAGAATTCCCAGATTTCTCCTTCAAATAGGCAATACATGATTGCAATAAATATAAAACATATGTACATACACTTACCCCTTACAGGTCTGCTCATCCATTAACATCCTCCAGCCTTCTAACCCAAATGGCCAGGAATTAATTTTCAACAGACTTTTGAAGTAGTTATCTATAATTTGCTTCCATGCAACGTGTGTTTACTTTGCAAAATCAAATTCATGCTTAGAACTCGGAGCAAAACACAGCAAAACACAGAGGGCCCATGGAAAAAACTAGATGTATACATTATAGAGAAACAATGGAAAGCAGTTCTACAAATAAGAATTACAACACTCTTATTTTGTGTACTGCTTGCTTAAAGCTACATGAACATTATAACCAAAGTTCTTTTCATACTTTTGTCAAGAGGAAACAAACATAGTTTAGTTTACTTAAAGGCAGGGCCATAAATATTTATCATGCATTATAGTTATAGAAAACAGTATCTCCTCTTCTTAGACCGGATGACGATCTTTCTTATAGCTCAGTAATGTAAAAATCCTCAAACCCACTTTTTATTTGAGCAATTTAGAGGTTTACCATTGCCGGTTACAATCTCAAGTTGAAAGCATGCTGGAGTACAGGAGGAGACTACAATAAGGAGAAATCTCAGCTGCAGATTTTGCTAAAACCTGGTCAGGGGAGTGGGAGAATAAAGTAGAATTTGTCAACTCAACTGTGGAGCCCTCTCTCATTATTCTGTTCAAGGCACCTGGTTTTCACAACCTCTGCTGTAAAACCTGTTGATCAAAACTCTGGTTTAGGTTGATGAAGTAGTGAATAGGTCTTTCAGTGCAATTCCCTATTTGACGAGGATTTTGTTAGCAATTGGCTGAGTAAATTCCTACTCACAATAACAGCTGTGAATCCTGCTGAGGGCATCTGTTGGGTACGTAATACTTGTTCGGAAGTATCTCGCTTTAAGTGTGTTTTGTTTACAAAAGGAATTCCTATGCTTTTTAACGCAGTGTTAAAGATATTGTGCCTCCTGTTTGTTTACATATAATGTTCAATCCGTGTTGTCTTTGTTCACTCGTACTGATTTTCCTCCCCACAGGGGGCTAACATATCAAAGGGCTTTTTTGATTGCCTTCAAGTTTCAATTGAGTTATAAGAATAACAGCCTAGATACAGAAAGGTTATTAAATGAAGTGTTGTAAGACACCAATGGCCCCATTCTTTCCTTTCTAGCCAGCAAAAATAAGGAGAAACTCCACGGAAGCTGAAATTCAAATGGATGTCAGAGTAAGCAGGACCTACAAGAATAGTTTCTGCAGTAGTAGCGAGAGCAGAACAGCCACCTCTCCTCCTGCGGCTATCGCTTTTTAAGGAGCACTGTCCACTCAGACTCCACATACTCCGCACTAACTCCTTTGCCCTGCAAGGGCTGTTGGAACCACGTTAACACCTTCGGACATGTGAAGGGATGCAAGCGTGAAACAGATGCATGCCTCTCTCAAGTTATCTTGCCAATATAAAATCCAGGACTACAAAGCTCTGCAAAAGTGGGAAAAGAGGTCACGTTGGAGTATCTTTGTTAACAGCGTATCTCCAAAGCCCCTGAGGAAGTCTATACTTTTATACAGTAAGCCTCTCCCCATGCCTGATTCACCATCATTCACATGGTAAATATGCAAACAAAACTGGATCAGGCACGAACAGCCCCAATGTCCAGTGATGAAGGCACCCTCCAGCATACCCCTGTATGAGCAAGGCAGAGGTGCACATCAGTGTAGGGACGGGGGATGATCCCCGGAACGCAAAGCCCAGCTCACCAGCAGAAGATCTGAGGCCGGTTCTTTCTCAAAGTAACCTGAATGCCTTGAGACAACAATAAGAGGAGTATGGAGACTATACTGCTTGGCCCTACTCTCTAACATGCACAAATGGGCCTAAGTAATTAGGGAAATCATCTCCTCTTTGTCTACAGAAATTGACCCTCACAACTAACAGCTGTTTAACCACATATGCAAATATTAAAACTCTTGCTTAAATACCTGCAGAACTCATGTCCAGTCTGAAATGGTTCCCGACTGCAGAGATCCCTCTTGCAGACATGTTTTAAAAGGAGACTGAAAAAATGTTTAGGCTCACACTGCCTTGTGGACACAGGATAGGAGGACATTTATAACACAGATTGGCTCAAGTGGATGCTGCTCATCAAGATAATACACAGTTTCTATGTACACACAAAAGCAATGGCATGTTTTTGGACAACCGCTCAGAAATTTGAGGAAGAAAACAGGAGATACCACACAGCTGAATTCTGATGGTATGTGTCAGCAAGCTCAGTTTGAACATAAAAACACTGTTGTAAACACTCACATTCATGGAAGAGTGCTACAGATTTAATGTTAAGTATGCAAGGATTTAATTTTGGCTTCCATTTGCAAACTAATACCTTGTGTAATAAAATGTTTTCCAGCAGTTACATGAACACATAAGTTTAGAATAGCATCAGAAAGAAACCAATATAATAATTACCAGTACTCCTCTTTTGCAGGGTGTCTCCTTTTCCCTATATTCTTCCATCAAACTACATAGGAAATCTAGCAGATGTTTAGCTCATATGCTTATTAAACATGGTCCAAATAGGTCAGTATTGTTACGTATGTTACTTTGGTGAAGACGTATTTCCCATTCACATCTTGCTCCTCCATCCTACCCCAATTCTGAAATTGTTTTCCGAATATGTTTTCAGAGAGACATGATTACCATTTAAGAAATACCTATCTGACACAGCAGCTTACAAAAGTAAACATTTATTTAATACCACATAAAACTAAGGTCCTTCCGGGTGTAACCTGCAGATCCAAGGCCTAAATCTGTGTTTATGTAAGCTGATCTGGTGTTCCAGACTTATTCCTGACATATACTGATGTGAATTGACAACAGAATGAAATTCTTATGAAATAATTTATTCACCTGCACACCAGACACGTTACCATTCTAATCTGTTTTAAAAGCCACGGACTGTGATGGTACTTAGCTTATTTTGTACTGAAATCCACAATACATTAAAGCTTTCTACTTAAAGATGTCATATTACAATACTTAAATTCTGTATTGATATTGTTACCTGTAAACTGCTGTGATATGGTAGCGCTACCCCTTTACAGGGCTGTGGCCGAGTGACATGAATGAACAGAAAGCAGACTTTCCTCGTATACATAGTTTTGAAGTGACTGAACCTCAAAAGCAAGGTAAGTCATCTGAATCAGACTTTCGCAGTCTTCAAAAAAAAGTGCTAGCGAAACTAGACCTTTGCTGTATATTGAAAATACTCTAAGAAAGCAGGCACTCCAGAGAATCGACTCCACTTTTGAAAGGCTTATATCTGTGTGTAGGATCTATACATTTGCTACCACACTAACCTCACAGTTTTAATGCTGAGGATTAATATGCGTATACTATAAATTCTGTACACGTGGATATGATTGTATCTCATACAGCTGTATTATAGTAACACTATCACTTTCATACTGCTAGTTTAATTTCTGATTTTTTCTCATTTTCTGCCTAATATCAAAGATGTGATGTAGAGATGAAGGATGACCAACTCTAAGCTTTTGCTTATCTACTGACTTATGCATACGGTTGCGAGCTCACAATGTATAAAACAAAAAAGTCTGAAGAAAACATCAACGTTTCAGAACAACTGCACACTGGTGACTTTTCTTAATTGATTCAAAGTAATTACCACTTATTGGGGGAAAAAAGCGAAAATTAAAGCAAATCAGCAACAAAAACATCACAGGACTAAACTAAAAATATAAACAGAGAGTATCTTGCCAAAACTACGTACAATGACAAAAGGCTTCTGCTAGTATGCAAGAACAGTGACATCTTGTGGGAGTTTTACAGAAGTGAGTTTACAGAGGGACAGAGCAAACTAGTCTGCAATGGTGTGTAATTAAAAGAAACACTACTTCAGTAGTTTATTTAATACATATACCATTAATAATATTTGGTAGAAATTAGGCTTTATTGCTTTTATAATGAGGAATGGAAATTAAAAAAAAAAAGGTAGATAAATAGCTAGTAAGAAAAACTTCCAAAACAAAAATTAATGGAGTGGGGTGGAGTCCAAATAGCTCTGCAGCAGTTTCCTCTGCTCTCCCAGGAAGCAGTTCTATTTATCACTTAAATATTACTCATCCAATATAATAATGGCATAAGAGCGAAGTTGTAAGAGACTACACAAGGAATTATGTTGTAAAGGCATACAGTCAAACATAAAAATGACATCCATATTAAGTGTTTTTTAGAAACACACACATAAATATTTAATAAATAAACCATGGATAATTATGCTGTTCCTTTCTACCGATTAATAGACTCTGCCAAATTCGTTACATGTACCTCTTGAAAAAGCAAAGTTATATCACAATGGAAAACTAAAATAATATATCCTATTTTCCAGTATAGTATGCAAGATTTGGACCCTTCAGATTGTATCAGAGTATATGAGTTTCTGGAACAAATCTTCAGCCACTGTAAACTGTCATAACTCAGCCAAGATACTCGACTTTGACAGTTTACAACAAGCAAAAATATTTTGATTTTTTTTTTTAAACAAGTTTGCACCCAAACAAGTTATAAAAACATAACATTTACAAGTTGGAAGATGACAGATTTTCCTACCATAATGTTCATGTGTTCATCTTATTTTCTTTTACCTGAGTAACCTAAGTAAACAGATTACAAGGCAACTGAAACATATTAGCTAATACAAGGTTTACTGGACTTCTCATATATAGAAATGTACTTTGACACTATTTGCAGTTTTACAAATACAAAATGAATAAGAATTTTAAAACATATTTACTGAGCAGCCATGTCTTTGATATCTGTACAGATCAACAGGTGCAGCAGAATTATGTACAGAATTTATCATTTAATTTTTAAACAGCTTTTGTGCAACCTGGCTGTAATGTGCATTTAAAGAACTGCTGTCAACATCACAGGTCTGTAATTTACCGGTGCCAGAAATGGAGAGTACAGAATAGGACAACAGCTCCTAAATTAATACTGTGCTATGCAGACATCTGTACGTAATTCAAATAGTGCATATTACTCAATGTCTGATGAGGAATAATAGTTAGCTGCTAATACAGACACGGGCATTTACAGGTATTAGGTTTGTTACAGTAAGTATGGACGAATGAACTTTTCCATCTATAAACATTAAAGGAAAGCACTTGAATTAGGAAGTTATGTAATAATTAAAGAATGGAAGTTATGTAACAAATAACAAAACTTTCAATTCAACTTGCAGAAGATTAGTACAGTAGGAAAAAAATCCTTACAGTAGCAAAGAAATCCTTCACAGTAGCAATGAAACCATTGAGAAGCATTGTCAAATCAAAGTTAATTCAGTTTTATTTTATAATCATAGCAACTGAAAGTAAAAAAATCAACATGAAGAAAATTTAGTTTATCTCTGATAGTCCTGTTAGTGTAATTCTGTGTTATTGTACCTGTCAGATGTTTCCTCCTCTTTTTGTGCTCTATTCACTCTATCACTTTTGATTTTTTTTTTGTAAATTTCTTTAGTCCAACATAAATCCATAGACACTAAAGCACAGTGAATGTGCAATTTGCAGACTGGTGTGAGTGAAAAACTATAGGAATATAATTACTTTTACGAGGTAAGCTTGGAGTAACTTGGAGGAGAAAATTTGCGCTTCAAGTACTTGAGAATGTAAAGTGGAAGACAGCTTACAACAGTGATTGCTGACACTTTCCACAGGAAGGTCACAGTTGTGATAAAGGCAACATCTGCAGAAACAAAAAGAGAAAATAAGTAATGGGAGCTGGTAACATGGAAACTGGAACTTCTATAGTGCAAAGTCAATAAAATTCTCTTAATAGTTTGCTTATGCTATTGTTCAAGACCACGTAAAATTAAAAACACCCAAACAAACAGCAACAAAACAACAGAAGGTGAAATTTAACCTCAACATTTTGTTTTTGCCACCTATTTTCTTTAGACAGGAACTTCAGAGTTCCTTTATGGTCCTCACACTGTTTTGCAGCACAAAATAATTTTAGAGGAAACAGAATCTTAGTTTGAAAGCAAGACTCTCTCATAATAAAAAGTTAAACCAGCTTATTTTTCTACTAGTAAGAATGATTTTTATCCACTATAATACAAGTTCCCAACCAGAAATTCTGCTACCATTTTAGATCCTTTATTCCACATTCAGATTATTTTTCTCTGAAACAGTCACAACAACTAGACTGAATGATTCTTAAAATCTTAGAGATTAAATTAGAGCCCCAAAATTTAAAGGGAAAACAGTGTAAGTGATATTGCCACAAGCCACACTGAAATGCTATTTTTTTGCGACAAACATCAACAAGAATGGTGCCACTCTACACCTGCTACTGAAATTTTTTGACCATGTTTGCAACGATCAGATCATACTTAATTACCATGGAAAGATCCCAGAACCCAAGTAACCTGAAGAATTGGGTTTTTTTGCTTCTTTCCATTATTCACAAATGTGTATATTAAATAATTTACTACTCTCTAATGAATTTTTAAAGACTTAAAAAAAAAAAACAACTGCAAGAAAAGTTAAACTTCACCTACCTAAGAAAGCTCCAAAAGACACTCTGCCTATACCTGTTTCACAAAGAGGGAGAATGAAAATGAAAGGATAGATTTACAGAAAATATGAAAGTTATGTGAAAAAAAACTCCAACCAAACAAGTTAGCCACACAAAAAGGAAATGAAAATAATGTTAGTAGCATTAACTGGAATATTACTGCTGTTCACATGACAATCGGAATATTTTAAACAGCATTTAAACCAAAACATTTTGAAAACATAGAGATTTTATATTGGGTCATGTTTTAAGGTTGTAAGTAGGCAGACAGTTTTCTTACATTTGACTTCAAGGTACAATTTACTGTACAAACAACTTGATTAGAACTGTTTTAATGTGAATGAAAATTCACTTCAGAAAACACAGTAAAGAAATGCTTTACTGCTCCAACTTTACTCGTTAAAAATACTTTCTATATTAGATCATATAAACTTGTTATACAGTTTTAGCCTAAGCTTGGTTAGACATACTAAAAGCCTATGTAACATCTCACAGAGACATGCCCAATAAGGCCACTGTGTGCAATTAACTCAGAAACCCAAAAACTGATTTACTTCCATGAGTCAGAGCTGTGGAGCAGTATCAAATATTTTTGTCTTTGTAATTTGAGTGCCCTGTCACACTTACGATATAATTTCTTTGGAAGGAGATGACGCATCTAAGTAACATCATTGAAAGAAAGTTTATTTGCTGATGAAGTCAGGCACTATTGAACTGAATTGTTTTCCCTGATACGTGGAAGTTGTTCTACAGTTTGAACTATAAACCATCACTTAGGTTTATACTACACTACATGCATAAAAAAAGGTTCCATCCTCCCAGTTATAATGGGACAGATTAGGTAAGAGTAAAGCATTAAGCAGAAGTGAGACTAACTGAAATGCATTTTCTCGGATTAACTGACAAACGACACACATTAAAATACATCTTTACAAAAGCCCATGAAATTGCAGCCTTTTCAGTACCCTTAAAGATGAAAAATACAGAAGTACAGTCCCCAAGTTGCAAGAAGCCATGCAACCATTTATGTACTCAGTGGCTTGGACTTGTCCAGCAAATACATGAGGATAGATAGTAAAGCACTCCTCTTTATGGAAAAGTTTGCAGGAAACAAAGTCACACATCTGTGAACATCACCAAAAGGTGTTTCTCACTGAACAACAACTACAAAGGACAGAAGGACTGGATGCCACCAATACTGAAAATTTACGAAGGTAAAGCAGTAAGTTCTGCTTTATGAGTTTCTGGAAGTTTGGACTAAAGAGCCAGTACCTGTATCTGTTCTTGCTTGTGCCTTTCATTTGTAATCTAGCTGTGAAGATTCAGGAATCAACCCAATAGCCTCTATTAAAGAGTCTGTGCATCAGTGTCAGAGAAAAGAAAAAGGTACCCTGGCAAACCTGAAATAGCGTACAATAGAAGTACCGAGCCCAGCAGGGTTCTTTCTTCATTAAAATGTGACTCCTGAAGTAACAGAACACCTGGGACAGGCAGTGAAGCGTTTACTGATTAAAAAAATAATTATATAATGTAAATACACTACCCTAGTGTTGAACACTTGGGACATGAGAGAGTGAAAGCAGAACTATGAGACTCCTAGAAACTACCATATAACATTTCATGCTGCTATGAGAAGTGACAATTGAAGGGCAACTCCTTACTCATCAGGTCCTGGAAAACACAGAGAGAAGGAGCTGGATTCTACTTCTTGTGAGGTATAATAAAAATTGTTACATATATTTCTGTAAAAGTTACATTTGTAAATCACACTAAGACTGAGATAGTTAATTTTCCTGAGGGATAATCTGATATTAAAAACAGGTATTATTTTGATGCTCAGATCCTTGACTGCTAAGATTTGCAGTTAAAATGTGTTCTTTCATTTTATGAACTATAAACAATCAGAACCTTAAGATACAGTATGGCATACTGCAATTTAAAGCAAAGCAAGCTTAATATAAGCTTAATATAATTATGAAACAATGATTCTTACATTAACTATCTATCCTAATCTGCCTCACTCTCTAGCAATACTTCAGCTCTTTTAAGCTTGTGGGTTAGATATAATGAGGTCCACTCAGTCTGGCATAAAAAATAAATCACCAATGCACTGAAGGACCCTGATTTTTTAAAATTATATCCATTTCAATAGTGCAAATCTCAAAGCCAATTTAAGGTATGCAGCTGTGACCCTCAAAATCAGATCAAAGATGGGAAAAGCATGCGTGGTTTGAGTAGTTTATCATCTAGATAAATCACAGTAACAGGGATAAAGATTGTCAAACCCTAGGAGAAAAGGATAAGAGAATATTTTAACCCAACATTAATCAAGCTTAATTTCAACTCAGTCATATTTCTTACGGAGAACGCTGTATTTCAAAGCATAACATCACCTATTCTTAATTAAAAAACTGAGAAAAAATATTAAAAATACAAAGCACAATTCTTTGCTATAATACTTTTACTATTACTCACCAAAGTATTCATTTAGAAATGCAAGAGAGGCCACATAGCAGCCAAGACTGAGGAATTCAGCCACCACCATTAACCAGTGCCACGTTCGTATGGTCAGTGCAACCATCAAGAGCTCAGTCAAGATTAGGGCAGTGAAGGAAATGGCAACGACATGTACAAATTCAGATTCAAAAAGCAGCAGGGCTCCATACATCAGAATACCACCTAGGAAAGGCATACAAATTAATAATACACTCTGCAATGAAATGTCAGTGTACCAGTTTTTACACCTGCACACCGAACATTTGATGCTTGTTACGAAAACTTCCCCAGTAATTTTTTTTATAAGGTAACAACAATGATCTTTCTAAAAGAAGTGATATTTACTGTACTTTGTGCCTGTGAAATAAAACAACCGAAATAATGCTGTAAAGAAATAAAACTATTAGAAAATTAAACATCTTTTAGTGCAATATATCTGATGAACTGTTAATTAGCCTCATTTTGTCAAGTGCTACAAATAAATGAGATATTGTTGAAAGTGTAATTACTTTTAACTGATTACATAATTCAGATTTCTTCAACAGTACTTCTGTCACGCCATGAAAAGAAAACTACTGTGTAAATATATGCAATGTGATAAGCACTCATTAAAATTTTTCTGGATTAGCATTTAATTAAAAACATGTCCTTTTTTAGGTGACATGCATCAATAAAAATACCAATCCATGCCGTCTTTTGAACAGGCCTGGCACACTACAGGAATATCGATTTACGAGATAAACAGAAAGCAATATATATAACTGCTGATGAAATGTTAAGCTTCGGGAATTCAACCTGCAGGTGAAAAACAATATTGCTAATAGCAGACAAAAAATTCTCAGTTCCATAAAATTAGGACTCTCTCCTACCTTGGTAAATACTGATTAAAACCCAGATGAGGAAGGTCTTAAATGACAAAGATCTTCCCTAAGGGAAACAAGTGAGAGGACAGTTAAACCCACAAATTTAAAAAAAAAAAAAAAAAAAAAAAAAAAAAAAAATCTACTCAGTTCATATATTTTTAATAGTTAAACACTAGAGAGACATTTTACAGTCTTTGAACTCATATAGGCTAAAAAGCTTCTACTTGTTTCTATGATTCTTCACTGCAAACTTGTATAGAAATAGCACAAAGTCTGAATTTGGGGTAGGACAGTTAAGGCCTTAAACAACAAACAAACTTTAGCCTACAATGCTCTGGCTGGTTTTCAGAGGGATAATTACAGTAAAATTAGTTTATTTTTTATTTACAAGTTTTTTATGTCTGTTTTGTAAAATGTAGTCTTCAAGAAAAACAGCACTGTGTAGCAAAACTGTAGTTACTAGTCACTTCTAAATGTTGGATAAACTATCTGCATTCATAGAATAAATATATGACTACTATAAGTTTTCATGAAGTAACTATTACCAAATACATTTTAAATCTTCTTGTGAATGTGAATGTTATAGATTGAAACATATGCATAAATCAAAGAATAAATGCTGTACATATGCATATGACTCTTACATTCTGTAAGGGTACTGATGAAATGTTAGAACTGCAGAGTTGAAAGGATACACATTTAAAAGGACAAAATGGCAAACAAAGCAGCCAATTTGCCACAAAAGAAGTGATCAATCTAGAACAGACAAGAATCAGCACTTCACAAAGAAATGTGCTTCACTGCTGTAGAAACTGATGAGTTAACTCTTTCTATTACTTCAGTAGAGGCTAAAACATATTCTTGGATAGATACGAGTTCATGGCAAGGTGCTAAAGACACTTTCATAAGACTATATATAGTCTAGAATGTTGGTGACCAACTGAACATAGGGGAAAAAATTCTCATAGAAGCACAAAGAAACATTAGATTTTTTTTCTCCTGTGAGTGCCTACTGATTTTCCTCTGAGTACTGGACACTGCTTCCACCTTCAACCGTAGCTCCCACTTAGTGAGATCTGTGAATGAGCTTGAGTTTTGGTTCACCTTTATGGAACTAGAAGAGGTCAGTAAGTCCTGAGCCTCTATGGAATGCTGCACAACAGGCTGTGAATCATTTTCAGATGAAAGCAGGGAGTCCTCTCTTGCTTGTACTTACTTTCAAATTTTCATCAGTTTTTCTAGCTCTAACTCCATAGGAGCCACAGTAACATTAATACTGAATCAGCATGTCCTCCAGGGTACACGGCCACACCTGTCTCTCTGAACCTTCCTCATTTTCTCTTCTTCTTGCACCGTGTCAATGACTTGTGCAAATGTATCTTATTCTTTTAAAGATCTAAAAAGCATTTTCATCACTAGCATATAGCAGAAAAGAAACCAATTCCTAGAAATACAATTACAGTCAATGTCAACACATGTTTGAATAACACAAGCTGAATAACATTGGTAAGAGATTGGCATTTGGGAGTCCATAATTTGATAAATGATGTGCAGAAATACATAGGCTTCAGAGTGTCATGACTAAAGCAGCATAATCATAAATTGTTGTAATAAACACAATAAGATTATCTTGTAATAGTGAAGTCAAATGTAGCACCTAAATAACTTTTTGTACTACTCATCCATAATCATTCACTGATCATCATCTGCCCCATACAATGCACTGAACTGTACTCTCCAGTTGCTCCACATTCTCTTTTTTTTTGTTTTTCTTTTGAAGAGAATTATTTGGGTTCTGCTTATTTAATATTCACAGAGGTGCAACATAGCTGGGAAAGCCAGTGATTCAGAACCTGCAGAAACTGTCATTTAAGGCTAAACAAAAAACTTAGCCTGTATTCATCTACCCATCCTGGGCAGTTTCCGAGTACAGGTTAAATTCTATCTTCGGAAATAAGACGCTTCCAAGTTCCACGAACAGGTTTCCACAGGCAAGCTTACAACTGCCTTTAGCTGGTGTAAGGCCATGGTTTTTTTGGATTAATCACAGGCTGAAATCTGACAAGGAAACTGAAGATTCTGAAGAGGAGAAAGAGAGAATCAACATCTCCAAGAGATGAGAAAAAAATCTCACAGACTAACATAGCTAATAGCTAATTTAGTACAATTGAAAAGACAAAGGCTCTGAAAAGTTTGGACCCTCTTCAACTACAGCCTGCTTTTGAACTTTCAGACTCACATTCAAAGAACCTACTATCTTAAAAAGACTATCTGCTTCTGCCTTGGGTTATAACTTCTCTAGCTGACAGTTTAAGATGGAGTAGAAGCACTTTTCAAAAAAGCTTATGAAAACAGAATCTTGAGATTTGTTTCACTTTTGCAGGTGAAGAAATTATACACTTTCATTATTTGTAGGTACGTGCAAACACACAGAAAGCAGTATCTATAGATGATTCAGTTAAGATATATTAGTTATCAGTATCTGTTATTTAAAGAAAGTCTGCTTTTGGAGGAGTCAGTAGTAATTTCTGGGGGTTGGGGCGGGGAAATCTATATATTAATCTAGCAGTTAAAAAGGAAAAAGGAGCTGTGGAAAAGTAAGCATAACTAACTCTAGATCAGAGATCCTGGAGCCAGACTGAAAGCAACTTTTAAATCAACATACCTTCATGTTTGAACTATTTCAGTCCAACCATTGGTGACTTAACAAATTCATTAATAGAACTGAGTGGAACATTAGGTACCATGGATTATTTTGATAGCACAAAAGTCTGCATTACATTAGTTATGCATCTGTCTTCCATGGAACACCTTAAGAAAATGATTGTAAGAATTCCCAGTTTTGCACAACGGAGGTTTCAGCATTTGTTCATATCTCAGCACTGAGGCCATTCATACCTTTGTGAGGTCCTTATAAAGTTCTGGATACAGCAATGCCATTTCTGGCTTCACATCCTGATCCAATACTAGAGAGAAGACTGGAAACATAGTATATATGGTTGCATACCTAGGTGAAAAGAAAGCACATATATTGACACTTTTGTATGATACGATTTTAAATTGATCTAGCGAGTTAAATTATTCTTTTTATGTAAGTGGAATCAAACTGGTTCTTCTACCCAGTACTGAGGCAGCTTACTAATACAGTTTTACACATGCAACCTGTTCTTGTGCTTCTGAGAGCTGACAGTTGTGAGAAGTTACAGAGCTTTTACACGTTCAAAAGCAGTAAAAACATTTCTTTCTTCTATATATATCACCCAAGCTTATTGCCTGTTAGCATTCTCCCCGTGCACTTGCAACTTTGGACAACCAGTTCAAAGACCTGACATTTAAATTCATTCACAGATGATGGCATGAAAACTGAAGAAAAAACAAGCACTAGATTCCAGACATCATGATATAGGTAGGTGGATGAACAAAAGTCTTAATAGCTCTGTAAGTGGCTTTGGATTTTAGAACGCACATGCCAGACGTAAACTTTAGTATGAAACTTTCTAGAACTTAGCACAACGATTTACAAACATTTTGGAGAGGTCTACTGCTTGCCTCTGCAGAGTCTGGTGTAATCAGACCTTGATTTGACTATGATTTAAGTTGTTATTGTTTACAAGAAGCATAAAAAGAAGCTCTTAGGACAGAAGGGGCAGAGAGCAGATAAAAACATAAATATATGCATATCCCTTCAAATGTATGATTTGGGGAACCATGTTACTAAAGCAGCTTCTGCAACAAGACCAGGGTGCTCCTAATCCTGCATACATTCACCTGAAAGGAAATCTATCTGGCAGACTGGGGTAGCGCACTCTCAGAGGAAATTTCACAGTCCGTAGCTTCTGCTCCATTTTAACAGAGGAATCTGTGATTCTCACTGAGGTTGTATGGCAATCTGTGTAACAGCTGAAACTGGTCTGGGAGATTTCCTCTACTCTTCACCCCATACGTGAAAATGGTATGTTCTTCTAAGGCTATGCAGATCCCCCTCTTCAGAGAACTGATAATGAGGCTTCCCCCCTGCCTTCATATAGAGCATACTGAACCTAGTTTGACTTTGTAGACTCATTCCAGGTTTTGGTAGCATACCAATGATAAATGCATGAAAAACGTGGCAGAAATCAACTACATGATGTTATT
Source organism: Cariama cristata (assembly GCF_000690535.1). NCBI lineage: Eukaryota > Metazoa > Chordata > Aves > Cariamiformes > Cariamidae > Cariama > Cariama cristata. The sequence goes on along the minus strand of NW_009593191.1, from coordinate 2,448 downwards.
TGACAAGTCAGTTTGCTGTATTTATTACCAGACATTGTAACTGTTGGTTAGCATACCAATGATAAATGCATGAAAAACATGGCAGAAATCAACTACATGATGTTATCTGACAAATCAGTTTGCTGAATTTATTACCAGACATTGTAACTGTTGGGTTTGACTTACCCTACCATTAGGAAACCTTGGTACAAGGGAACAGATGCAAAATAGAAGACTGATGAAAATACAGCCTACAAAAAGCAGATAATTACATATATTTAATATAATGCTATATAAAAAACATTACAATAATAAAAAAAAACAATACTGGTTTATTAAGATTTTGTGACATTTCAAAGACTGACATAGTGTTTTTAACTATTCAGAAAAAAAAGTTTTAAATACCTGCATAGTTGAAATAATAAGGCCTCGGTGCATGACAAATTGACCAAGTGCTGCTGATCTTTTGTAACTGTTTCGACCGTGTACCATCAGCAGCCTACCTATGTGTTTAAACTGTGTAATAGAAAAGTCAGCTGCTAGGGAAGCTTGTTTTCCCTCCTAGAACAGAAAAAAAATATTCCAAATATGAAACCCAGTGTAAAAGATGTGTTTCAAATTTCAAAATTCTAAGTGATAATTAGTTTTAAAAGTCAAGCTTGCTCCTGCTTCAGAAATCAACCCTGCAATGAGACACAAAGGACAATTTTTTGTGCATATTCTTAAGATACAGTGGCTGTAACAAGTAAGTTTAATAACCTGTCCTGCCTCTTTCAGGTAAATGCTACACAGAAATAACAGTAGTGTTTTCTGCTTTTCTTGCTTTTTGTATTTAAACAGATAAAGCAGAGGACATAGAAGCAAATATTAGTTCAAAGACTAAGCATTTTTATCATCTTACAGCATACTTTAACTAGAAATGATCAATTCACTACTGTTTAAGAATAAAGCTTCTAATCCCATGTTACTGTACTACTATGTGGCACATATTTGACAATGAAACTGTTAACGTTACCTTGCCTTCAATTCCAATTCCACAGTCTGCTGCTTGGATCATGCTGACATCATTTCCTCCATCACCTGGAAAATGTCACTGCTATATTCAGTTCTTCAGAGGTTTTACTCTCCTGCCCTTACAGTATTTTAGAAAACTCTTATATACTTTTAAATTCTTACAATTAATCTACAGATTATGATTAACTACTTCAGCAATCAAGACTTTTTCACGTGGAATAAAGAAGATAACCACACCTTTCTCACAGAATGGCATTTTCTGCTACAGCTGCTTAACACCTGGCTGTTGATAAAGAAGCCTCTCTGGTTTTGTTTCAACTATTTCTCAATGGTGCCATCTACTGCTTAAGTTTATTACAGATTTTAGCTACTGCAAATAAAGATCATGCCAACAGTTACCTATTGCACACGTGCGTTTTCCAGTGTGGTGCTGTAACAGTTTCACAATATGAGCTTTTTGGGTGGGAGAACACCGGCAGCACACTACAGCAGGACACTGACAAGCCAACTCTACAAATTCATGCTCATAATACTTCAGACAAACCTAAAGGAAAAAATACACTCGCATTTACTTACAATTAAATACTACTACATGTAGTTTAATATAAAAACACAGTATAAAGAATTCCTTTATGAAGTTTCGCTTGCACAACATCCATGCGGGAGAAAAAAGCCACATTCTCCTGACTGTGGCTTTATTATTTTAAACTGACATTCTCTTTCCTTTAGAAAGCCAACATGCTTTGGGGTTAAGAGAAGAGACAATACTAAAGCACACTGCATACAAATTCCATTCTGTTATCATACAGGAGACCAGAGAACCAATAACATTTGCCCATCTAGAACATATATCCTCTAATTAGCACTCAGTGAAAAACAAAAGTATCTCTAAGGACAACCTAAAATATGGGCAAATATTGGAAAAAAGTTTAAGAGCATGAAGACACCAACATTCTACTTTTGAACATAAGCATATAGATAAATGTAATTTGACAGAAACCAAGTTCTTACCTCAAGTGAGTCCCCAGATATCACCAAGGCACAGTCATGCTTCCTCCTAAAGGCATTTAGTTCTAAGTGGGCCTCTCCTCGAGTAGTGACCTTCAATAAAAAGCACTCACTTAAAACATTTTATTACATTCTTGAAAAAAACCAAACCTGCCTAAACAAATCAGGTTTTCAAACCTCATACCCAGAAGGCCTTGGTTCTTCAACAAGTGTTTTATCCCAGTGCAAGTCCAATACCCATGGCATGTGACTACAAGCCTTGAATCTTAGGGATTGAAAAAGTAATCCTCAAACAAGGAAAATCTATGTAGTCAGCTTAACTGGTTCCTCAATGAAGTAGAACAGGGTTAAAAAATTACTACATTAAAGTATTCATTTATTAAATAAATTCTAATTATTTATAATTAATTATAATTAAATTAATGAAATTAAAATATCTTAAGTTCA
>NW_009593190.1:24037-41889 GCF_000690535.1 Cariama cristata | reverse complement strand
ACTGAAAATTGCTCAGGATATTCTCAGTCTCTAACTTAGTTCAGAAGGCTTCCGAAGAACATGACTGAGTTGATGCGAATTTCCATATTCTAAATTAGAAAACCATTTTAACTTGAATACAAAGCTGAAGACAACACCATCACAGTCCTTCAAAGAAGTTCTTCAGTGTTACATTACATTCAACCCAACAACTCAAACTAACAACTCTTCATGCTAAAATACAAAATGATCCTTCACACGACTACTTCTCTCTAAGGCATGATAAACCTAAGCCTAAGCAAAAGGTTGAGCTGGCTACAAATGAGAATACAACCAGGCTGCTACACTTCAGTACAGCATATTGAACAGAAACAGCCCAGATGGAAGACAGGAAATAAAAAACAGATCCACGCACGCTACCATCTCCCTGCACGCAGGCGACCAGCTTGCTGGCTACTACCCTCTTGGTTTTCTACAAGAAGCCACTCAATATGCCATTTCAAAAGACTGAAACACTAATGTTAAAAAGCAGGATCTGACAAAGAACTGCAACTCATAACCAGAAGGTTTTTAAGACCCCAAAAAGACTGAAATGCTTCTCTCAGGTGCAGAGCATTGCTTTTTACTGTTAACCACCCGAGTGACACGATACAATTACAAGTAGTGGGCACAACCCTTACACATCATTCTCAATCCAGTTTGTGTAGGAGGCTGCTTATAAAGAATTAATGACTTTGGAACTGCCACCCAACCCCTTAGGGTCCATCAAAACAGATTAACTCTGTGAATATGCTACATAAAGTATTTTCTCAGGCATTTTCCAAGGAACAGAGTTAATTTCTACCATGGTGTAAATTTGTCTACATGGTGAAAGGTGGAAAAAGAAACAGGTAACTGATTATTGCATGGACAGCACATTAACAATGACCCAAATTTTTACTTCTTGTGCATGTTAATTTGCAAAATATCTAGAATTTTTGAAAGGTTCTTCTGTCACAAGCTGCCACGGAGCAGCAACAGGCACAGTTGTACATCCCTTCCACAGCACTGCCAGCACCAGCCTAGGTCAAGGTCTGAGCACCTCTCCGGTTCAAGCCCAGTTAACAGAGCAGGGAGGTTTCCCTGCTAAGTTCTAAAAACACTGATGTGTTTGGACTGCAAGTAGGAAATAAGTGTAAAAATATCCACAAGTTTTTCTTGAACTATCACACAGACAAGTGCAGTTCTGCTGTCTGCTGAGCAAGGGGAGGGTAACACCCACACCTGCTGCAGGGATGATGCCGGGGTCATGGGGCCCATCATCACTCCAGCTTTCAACAACACGTGGGGAGGGAGCAGCTGTACAATTAAGTGCTCATCTTGAGATGGAGAAACGTTTAAAAATAATTCTTTGAGGCAAGAGAAGAACAGAAGAGCAGAAAATTATGGTGTAAGGACCAGTAAGGGGAGGGGGAAAGAAGAAAAAATTTCTTTAGAGCACTTGGCAAAATATGTACGTGTCCATGTAGCAAAAATTAGCTGCTTCCTCAGCTGTATAAAAGGTGAAAGATGGGTAAGTCAGCCCTATTAGCAACCTCACAGTGCAGCTCTGCCCAACAGCAACTCGGTATCTCGTTCCAGGAGCGAAGCCGGCAGCCTGGCAGAGCAGGAGAGGTCTGTCCGTCCGTCCGTCCTGCTGGAGAGCGAAGCTGCATCCCAAGGCAGCGTCATCGCCCACCACCACCGGCTCTCCCACGGGCAACAAGAAGGGCTGTACACTACTGCCAGTAGACAGATCTGAGTAAATACAGGTGCTTGCTTAAAATAAATCCTCCCTAGTTTCAGTTTGATGTAGTTTCATTTGTGCATCGCTCCTAAATGCTGTTAAACAGCTGCTCGTGTCACCTCCAAATCGAGGTGATTTCCGTAATTCACAGTTTATACATAATCTGCTTGTCAAGTCTGTAAAATCTTCAGGGAAATTCCTGAATATAAGCTTTGAATAACTACAACCACTTTCATTATGGATAAATTGGGGTTTACACCTCGCATATGTTATTTCTAAAAAATAAATTTGAATCTGAAAAACACAGATTTTAACCAAAGGGCAGTATTTTCAGTAAGTATTTTCTTACTTTGTGCGCAGCCTATCCACGTCATTACTCTTTCAAAACTGCGGATGCTCATTAACTGGTTTGGGAAGCACTGGTAGTCTATGGAAATTCCTAGGACGATTTTTGATGCACAGCACACTTTGAGGATTGGTGTTTCATTAATGACCATCATAACGAGGAACAGACTTTCAAGGAGTCCTTGACAGTAACACTGCTGACAAAACGAGCAGACAGAATCAATACATAAAATAAAATATGAGCAAACATGCATTTGGCAATTTTCCTCTCGCTTACAAAAGCGAAGGGAAGTGCCTGAGGGCAGCCGTCTTGGCAGACCAGGGTGAGCTCAAGATGCCGAGCGCGGGTTCCCACGCCAGCGGGACCCTGTCAGAGGTTGTTCCCAGCTCCACCAGTGAAGTGGTATTTAGCGAGGGCAAGCGATATTTAGCCAGGGCAGCAATACTTAGCCAGGGCAGCAGACACCTCTGACATCATTCATTAACAGAGCTGCTTAACTGCTACATCATTCACAGCCTCTTCCCCCACCCTCAAAGACCAGGCTGGCAGTTTAACAGTAATTTTCAGTTCCAGAGAGCCGGGGGCTGCTGCCACGTGCATTCCCCCCTCTCCTCGGCCTGTCAGTGCCAGGTGCTGCGGCCGTACCTACGCACCACAGCCGGTTCCCTGGAGGTGCAGGCCACAACAAACCCCACGTTGTCTGCTCAGGAAGTGAACATGCTGGAGATGCAGCTTCTTTTTGACCACAGAAGCAAGAAAAAGACTTAAAATGGCAGGAGTTCAACAGAGCTGCAAACAAGTGACTGCACAACACAGGCTTTTACAGAGGTCCTGTCCTGCCCAGGAGGTCCGGCTAATGGAGGTGTCTGCACCCGCTGCTGCTCTTGGCCACGTACGACCTGGGAGTTGGGATCTGACCTAGGCCACACAAAATTTAAGATGAAGACTAGAACAGAGAAAATCCTCATGTTGTAAAAACAGCATCAGGAAGAAGGACCCTGCATCATCTCTTTGCATTGCACAACACCTCCAGAAAGCTATCAATGGCATTAATTTCTGTACCCGCTAAGTACACAGCAAGACTCATGGATTTCAGCAAGACCCAAATTTTCTTCCGATTCGTTAATTAATAAAGCTGAAATTCTGTCAAGCATTTTTTAAGTGTCAAAAAGAGGAAGCATGGACATAACCACATTAAAAAACAGTGAGCTACAAAGAGAATCATCCTCCAGCCCAAGAACAAGTGATTTTAGCCACTCACAGATCAGCCACAGCCTCATTAAAATTAACCGATATTCCAAATAAACAGATGCCAGCCGATGCTGCGTCCAAGTTTAACAAAAGGCAGCTGGAGGCATGCTGTAAGTCGGTCTTAGTCGCTTTAGATCAATAAAAGTTACCATTTCAGCAAATTTACCTGGTAGTTAAAAATAGATTATAAAAGACCCATAGTGTTTTATAGCATTTTAAAGGGAAAGGATTAGTGATGGTGAAGAACCTAATGGGTTTGATCCAGCATATTGAAATGTGACTTAACTTCCTACGATTGTGAGACACCCTATGCTAACTCCAGCCTCTGACAGGATTACATTAAGTAATGATCAAAGAACAAGAAACTTGCCACTCAAGCAGTCTTTGGTGACAGACTTCTCTGAAGATAAATGCTTCCACGAGGCTCCAGGAAAATTTTTACATGATGCAAGTGTTAAGATACTGTCCGTAAAACTTAATATTATAATAAATCTTTTAAACCTCATCATCCTCTTACAAGAGTTTAAAAAAAAAAGTAAATTTGCATCTCTGAGAAAGGAGATTACTACTAAAAGTTTGGTATCTATTTCTTTATTCTGTTCTACAATGAACTAACAATTGAAAAAATTCAAAAGATTGTCACAACTCGATAGAAATACGCATTACATCATACATGCACTATTTTTAGAAATACAAATATTCTTCATTTCAAAAAAACCATAGAAAGAAGAAAACTGTCAAAAATGTATGTAGGTAATAAAATAGAAAAATCTTATTCAAATGAAAAACGATTTGAGTTTACAAGTTTGAGGGTCATGCAGAAATTTGTATCAAATTGTTACACTCCGTTTGGTTTTGATCACTGCAAGAAATGTAAGTGCAAAATTTACTATCTCAGGTTTTATTTTTTAATTGTGAAGATAAACACTTGAATCATTTACTTTCCAATTACTTGATCCAAGATGAAAACAACAATTTGACTTTTATAAAGCACCAGAACTACCATTAAACATTTTTCCCTAAAAGCATTAACATAAAAAAGTCACCTGTTTTTAATCTGGCTGTAGTTTTGCAAGCGCCTGCTGCATGGTCACAAAAGTTTGGGACATGTTGAACAAAGACAATCACAATCCCTTTTTTGTTCTGTAATGATGAAATACCGTTGCACTACTTATTTGGTTGAGACCTAAGCTAAGAACTAGAAATGACTAAGTATTTATCTCAGTTGTGACAATGCCCTGCTGCACGACCCTAGTTCCTGTCTGGATCCTTATCTACATTACAGATAGTAATATGCACAGAGTGCCTATCTCCAAAGAGAGATGCAATCATACTAACAAGTAAGATTTGAATCAAGAGTCGGCATAATTAATGCCAATGGCATGTTTCTTTCTAACCCAGTAAGTCTGAGCAGGGGCTTTCTCCAAATGACTCCAGCCTCACTCTCTCCGCCCCCCTGCCCCCAGTTAGGACATCACCGTGGAGGCGACACACAAGATACAGAGTTATTAAGTGACAAAAAGGAAAAATGCAACAGAGGCCAGAAATGGGATAAAGAGATCCCATGTAATGATGGGGATGCTCAGGCCTGCCCCAGGTAGACAGCCGGCCAGACACGCTCAGGTTGTCACCGTGGCCTTTGCCTGGCTCTGTCATGAGCAATCTCCTCCGTCTCTTCATGGGGAGCAGTGGTATTTTGCATCCTGAAGAAAACACTGGAGAAGTGTTTGGCCAAATACACATTTATCCTCAGGGTCTTGCTGGCTAGCTATGCTGTAGAAAGGAAAAACCCCGTGCCAGCAGAACCTTGACACGGCTACCACGCATCCCTGCAGGCGGAAGCCAGACCTCAGTCTGTTCACCTACCTAACGAGAGCGAGTCTAACACACGCAAGAAAGACATACTTTCTTGCATATGTATTGGGAGAACAAATTCACGTCACTACGCACTTTGAAGATATAAACAGAAACATGAACCTGTGCAGTTTGAGTGAGAAGAAAGAACACTGTCAGCGTATGTTCACTGAACTTTACTGGAAGAAAAAACAAAACAAAACAACAAAAAAAATCCCCAACTTTAAATACTTATTCTGCAGTAGACCAGTGCTCTTATGAAACAACATTGCTCTATGAACCACAAAAACATAGTAAGGGAGTCTAAATGGTAACTCCTTCACCGAAGAGGTCACCCGGATGATCCGTTTTTAACACTGGTTCATTCAAGGGGGTGGGGGCAGGACTGAAGATACTCACAATAATTTGAATGTCAACTATCCTGAAGATACACAGTCAATTAAGTACTACAGCTCTTGTACTTAAGTAAGAGGCATAGGAGAGAGGAAAAGCTTCAAAGATGGTAACAGTAACTTAAAATACTACTTCAAGTATCTGCATACCAGTCTTTATTTCATGGACAATCACAGGGATTTGTACAGAGTGAGTTCCAGTAACAACAAGCAGGGAGCTCCGTGTGAGAAGTAGATGCAAGCTCGTGTCACAACCTAATGGGTAATGTTTTATAAAAACACAGATTAACCTTAAATCATAAATACTAATCATAGTATATTTAATGCACAGAGATTTACATTTTAAGGAGTTAATGGAGATTGCATAGATAATTCCCCTTAAAAGCAAACACAAGAAATCTTCGATTTAATCATGAAAGGAAAAATTCTGAGCTGGGATAAAGCAACACTGAAATTCAATACCTATAGGTTCTAAGTTTTCTTTAGAAAGCAGAAAACCACCTATGTCACAGATCAGGCATCTCAAAGCCTAAACAGTGTCACACTGAGTACTCTAACATCATACCACTGGAGCCCGACCAAAGTCCTTGCAGAGCGGCTGGAAAGCCCTGAGCCCTCCCTGCGCAAGCAGGGCTCACAAAAGGTCCATCAGGATACATTCAGCATCTGTCAAAGAGCATTTAGCAACAGGCTGGAGAGTGAAATACAACTCTGCCTTCGTTCATTAGCATTATGCCAGAAAGGAAATCCGCTGGCAAGTTTGTAAACAGTTTTCCCATTCTGGCAGAAATGTTACTGCAAGTTCCTGTCAAATGAAAGTTTCACTCAAAAACCTTCTTCCTTATCCTGCCCATTCCCACACGGGCTGACATGAAGGGTTACACTATAAAGTCTGTTTTTCAAGACCACTGCGAACCAACGGCGTTGTACGAGCAGACTCATGTAGGTAAGAGTTAAACCTAGACACAGAACAAACCATGCCTTCAGAAAAATTCCTTATTTTGCCAGATTATAATGGAATATGGAAAGATACAGGCACTCATTTTTTATTTACTTGTCAAACAGGCAGCTGGTTATCATGTTTTGATTTCTTAGTCATCTGTTGAGTTAAAAACTACTTTTTGCTACACCAAGTACTGCGAGTATGACACTCTCCAATTAGGAGCTTAGACAAGGATCAGTATTTCAATTCAGACTGCTGAAAATCCAACAGCTTGCAGATTTTCTATCAGAGAGGTGGTTGTTTACTCCTTACCACTTAGCACTCACTCATCCAGGAAAACACCTAGCAGTGTTAACAAGACTGTTTTTACATATTCCTAATTAACTGACATAAAAGCAGATTTAGGAATGTGCTGTTGATTTATGAAGTTTATACCATTTCCCATCCAATGCTGATCAAAATATATATATTCATAAATCTGAGGGAGCCACCAGGTTTGCAACAAGAAACTATACATGTGGAGACACATATGCACTCCATGTCCTTGGTAACAAAGAAATAGGCCAACATGAAGAAAAATCCTAATGAGGACATCATTTGTTGACTAACTACAATCCTGTGAGTGTACCACACTGACTCCTTGCATCAATAACTGACAACCTCTGAAATCATTCAAGCAGCTGTATAACTTGGTCCTTCTCAGACCAAAGATGCTGACTCCCTTCTCACGCGCCCCTCCAGGCAAGCTGCACAGGTAGCATCAGTGTCGGCTGTTCCTGGGAATTATCCTCCTCTTAGCACTGAAGTCTGAGAATTATTTTCTGTGTGCTTATTCATTGTCACAAGCACCAAGGAGAAAAAGACAGATTTTGTCATACACAGATTGGAATTTAATTCCTAATAAAGCCTTATGCACGACTGCCCAGAGAATGAGGATCCAACATCTCATTTTGTCAATAACTAATTCAATGACTTACTAATGATAAAATTCAACACGTGACAGTTCTTGAAATGACATGGCAGAGGACCTTACAGCTTCAAGCAGCATATTCTCTTCCTGTCACAGCAACTAGAGCTCTTCTGTGTACAAGACAAACATCAAAGTAACCTCTACCTGTAGAGAGCCGAAAATCACCACCTGCGATCCAACAGCTACCAACATGCAGAAAAAACAGCAGTTTGTTCCGAAACGGAGGAAATATTTATATATATCTAACTGCACACATCAGATATTCTGAAGTGTATTAACTAAGAGAGGTTTTGTACCTTTTGGGGAGATGAAAAGGAAGATGGGGAAAAAAGGGGAGAAACAGAATTTGGGTTTTTTTTCTTTTCCGTGCATGAAGACTACTCAAGGCTTGTGTACCTCAACGTTAGTACTGGGTTTTAACCTTTTATTTTCAAAGCAAATCAAAGTATCCAGAACAATTATTTTAAATGAAACAGTTTGCCTAGATCACATGCATACCCTGCTACCAAGCAGGAAGTTTGTATGCGAAAAATAATGGTAAAGAGAAACCTTCATAAAAGCACTGTGGCCTTGAAACCACAGATGTACGTGCCTTCGCACAGCACAGATTACATAGTCTGTGATGTTATTTAAGACTAGCAGGCTAGTTGCCGTTGCTCTTTTTGATGCTTGAATTACCACTACACTATTTTTAAGCAAGTAAACATGACCAAGTACAATAGTGTTAATACTGTATTGAACTGCATTCATGATTGACTCAATTCCAAAACCATAGTTCAAATTCATTAAGGAAAAAAGAAAACCACCGATTTCTACACCTTACCAAAAGAACTCCAGGTAAAAGCAATAAAAACCAAGAGTGACCATTTCTCTGTCCAGTCAGAATCTGGACAGAGTCTCTTTAGTGCTCAACTGAAAACCTCAAACCAAAAAACCTCTTTTGTAACCAGTGCCTGAATCTTCCGTTCCACCTACGGTGTTCAAACCCAAAGCACTCTACTGGTCCCCAACAAGGAAAAAAAAGAGTGTTCTCAAAAATGACAAACATGGACTATTCCATTTCACCAGCTTTTCTCAATAAACCAAAATGCCAGCCAGCCGCACAGAAGGTACGATGCCAAGGAGTTCAGCCAAGGGAGAGCAGACTCACCGACAGGTAACTGCTGGAATCCACGTTGTCAGTGATGGTCTGACGCTCGCCCCTCTGGTTGATCTTCCTAAACCTCCGACGGGACTGCCTGAGCGGGACTTCTCTTTGCAAGATGTTTTCCTCATTGTCTTTGGTGTTCTCCACCTGAAACACATGTTCAGGCTCCTGGTTAAACATCCAGTTCTTCCATATCACCGAAAGCCGATGGAGCCGTATGAAGCTCATGAGGAAGGAACAACCATAAGTTCAGAGCAGTTAAACTTTTCTTGAGAAAACAACTGCGGACGTTTCAGAGAACCACTGCTGCGTGTCTCAGAGCTACGTTATTACAATGAGCCGGAGGCCACAGCTTCCTTCCAGGAAACAGTTTTTTTTAAAAAAAAAAGTTAAAAAGGCACACATATCCTCTAAACAATAATGTCAGTAGAAACCCTTTTGCATCCACATGTATCATACAACCTGAGTTACAGACTCTGCTCGTTTCAAGTGTATCTTGAACACAGAAGTTACCATTTCTTTGAGTATTTACAATCTGGCAAAGGTATTGAATTATATCCTATATTTACTGGTGTAATTTTTAAAAGCATAACTTATTTGTAGTACCAGTCACAGCTAAACAACTTTAAACATTCCAGTTTTTTATAAATAGCTACTTCACCTATGTCATACCGACTTCTAATCCCTTCCAGCAGATTATGAAGAAATAGCTGGAACTTGATTCATATCTTTATGTTAAATATTATTTGTGACTAAATATTATAAATTAGGTAAATTTATCTTGTTAGTAAAAGCCAACATGAAACCTTTTTATCTCACCAGTTACAATTCCTTTTTTCTATAAAAAGCAGGCTCATCCTTTCCCATTTCCTTCTGATGTTTTGGAAAAACATCTTCTAGCAGGAAGCAGAACAGACATGCATGCAAATAGGCTGCAGTCAGGCAAGAAGCTCCTTTACAACACATTTAGTGTATAGGAGCTTCTACTGGCCTCAATATTTCCCCCGTCCCCCACTCCCACTCCCCAAATTTCACTTGGCAATCATAAAGATAAGACTTTAGTATTGGAACAGGAGAAGAACCTCTATGTGGTCTTATGCAGACCCCACTTCCCATACTTGGGTAAATTATCTCAAAATTAAAATTCAAAAAGGTATAAAGGAATGAAAACCAGAAAGACTTAACAGACAGGAACAAGAAAGTAACCAAAATGATCTAAACCATCACAAAAGCAAGATCACATCTACTTTCCACATTGCTTCTCCCAAACAGCTACGTCTGTCTAAGGTCAGAGGAAGGTGCAAGCAGCTGGGTTTGCCTTGTGGGTTATTTTTAATTCCACAGAGAAAAATACACATTGACACGATAGGTTAAAGGTACAATAGTTAAAAAAGAAGAGTGAACTTCACACCACAGTGTTGTCAAAAAAGAAAGCAGAAAAGCAAGAGTTCCTCTAGCAAGGGACAACCACATTTTTCACTAGAACTTTACTACCTGTTTGCAAAGGCACAGGACAACGAGCAAAGATATCTAGCAGCAGCATAAGCACAATGGTATAAGGATGTAAAAAAATACAAGGCATGCAGGCAGACAAAAAATAAAACAAAGAAAATCCTTTTAAAGAGGCCATTTAGCATTGTCAAAAAAAGTATTAAGACACTGGATACAGAAGTCCTCCTTCACCTAGCATAAGATACGGATTTCTAGTTAGCAATAATGTTGCTCTCCAATTATACAGAAGGTTTCCAGAAGGAAGAAACTTTAGTTTCATACGGAGTTACTCTATTAAATAACCAAAATGGTGTTGACTTCATTTTTAATTTTTGTACGTGTGCTACAGTACATAAGCTCCTTCAATAAATGCATTATTTCCTTTTTTCTCTGCATTCTATCTTACAGGATCACAGAAACGAAAACAAGCGCTGAACTTCTCCAATATAGCAGACTAACCTGGACGGCGAGGGCCTGCTGAAGTGGCCAGACAATGACTCTTCCAATACTGATGACCCTTACTAGTAAGGAGTCCCAAACTGAATAGGTAATTTTAAGACTAAAGTAAAGCAACCACTCAGTGAAAGATGAAATTATTTTTCTTCCACAATTCTAACAGAAAAATAAGAAGTGAGCATAAATACATTTGTTAGCACAAAGGCAAAACAACCAACTGCTAGTGGGAACTCAGAAACTGAAACCACCTGCTTCCTTCAGTTAATGCCACTGCTGCTGACAGTAACAACACAAAAATCAGAAACCCAGGAAAGACCTCCACACCACACAGCTTCCAGTTTAGTACCACCAGGACCATCAGTATTTTGAATCCAGCTGACCATCAGATTGTTCCCACTTACGATTTACAAGAACATATACAAATGATTTTTGATACGCTAGGCATTAACAGGACAGGCAGGCCAGGGTTCCCTTATACTGCTCATCACTCAGCCATGCTTTCACCTGGTTACAACTAAAAATTGCTGTTGGCAGAGAGCACAATCAACCTCCTCACCCCCTGCCCCAGGCAGGACCAACGCTCCTGCGGAGGAATTCGGTATCCCTGTGGATGCTGCGAGCCGGGAGGGAGGACCGCTTCCCTGTGCCGCCACAGCCGCAGGGAGGACCAGGCTGAGCAGCATGCCACCAGGTCAGATGGAGACTGGTGCCCCATAGACTTCTTCGTATTATTTCATTTTCAATACATAACAAGAAGTTCGGAATAGCATATTAGCTGGCTAGTTTCTAATTAAGGGTGTTGTTTTATTAACCTTGGATACTGGCAGCAGCAGAATGCTTCCATACAGCCAGCTTCACCCTCAGCACTTGCTGCCAACGTAAAAATCAAGGACTTTCCTCAATTTCACTCTGCGGTCTGTGCCAGCAGTGAAATATTTTCCACCTCCAAATATCGTGCTGCTCTTCAGATCTAAGCATAAGATTTCAGAAGAAGAAAATGAAAGCACCAAGGAACAACAGAAAAGACACTTCAGAACACTGAGATATGTTGTGATTCTGGGCCATTTTCTTAAGTGATAAATGGACCTATTATTAATTCAATAGATTGCTCAGCCTCCAAAAATAAGAGCTACAATGCCCATTCACACACTATCTGTTATCCTCATTAACTTAAGTTGACCACATTTTATGGCCTTTAAAATGGGTCAGTTCCCAGAGGATTCCTGCTACAAACCTGATTTACATTCTAAAAAGAACAGAGAGAGGGGAGGGGGAAAAAAAGAAAGAAAAAGAAAAAAAACCCAAGTCATCAGCAGAGATGGTGCTCTTTAACTACACTGAAGTAGCTAAATCTTTTGCTTGAAGATAAATATTCATTATGTATTAAACCTCATTACTATGTTGCAAATTAAAAAAAGAGAGAAAACAGAAGAATCAAAATAAATTAATAAGAATTAATCAGGGAAATGAAACTCAAGTACACCTTGTGTCAGTGCAAATTGTTAGCAAGGTGCATGCCACCACGCTGATCCTTTTTTGTCAGCCTATTTAAAGTCCTACCTAGAAAACTGACAGTTAATAGTACCTTTAGCTACATTTACTTGTAAAATGTGAACATAAAAATAATGAAGAAACAACTTTGCACTTTAAATTCTCTGATTTTCCCACAGAAAAATATATTTAAGTTCCAGAAAATGATTTAAGATACTTTCAAGTATGTCTATACTCTCATTGGCATTTAACTGCGATCACAGAAAATTCAAGAGGTTTAAAATAGGAAGGACCGGTGTCCAGGCTGTGCATTTGTCTCCACGGACACCCACAGCAGTGTTCAACGTTGCTGGCATGGCCAACACCGGCTCCTCCAAAGACTGTGACACTGTGGTCCTCTGAAAAAAAACTAACCACAGTTGCAGCTACTCAAGTTACACACAGACACAAAACACTCTAGTTTCTTCATAAAATATTTTAATAAGATCAATTTCTGTCCAGTAGCACATGCTGCACAGAAGCTACTCTTTTATTTGCATCTTCCTGGGTGTTGTTTTTTTTTTTTTTTTTGGGGGGGGGGCTTTTTTGTTTGGGTTTTTTTTTTTATTACAACAATGGTGACAAGACCAAAGAAGGAAGTAGGTATTTCCTAAGAATTTCATATTATCACATATTTTTGTCCATGGAATATATTTCATGTAAACTTGCAATTGCACTTGCAGTAAGCAAGTCAGCAGCCAGCCCTGTAAGGAAAAGTCGCGTGCTTCCCAAGAGCGCTTCGGAGTGCTCCGGTGGCTGCATCACCAGCTATTAGGGTTTTGTAGGAAGCAGTACCTCAGGTCTGGTAATGTCTGCAGCACCAGTTATGAAAGGTAAGAGTTGTGTAACTGGTGTGTTAGTGAAACTGGTCCAAACAGACCAAATTCTTCTCTCCTTTACATCAACTTGAAAGACTACAGAGATTCAAAAGGTCTATATATGAGTGGGTAAGTGAATGTTTGTCATTCTGTGCTACAAGGCGCCAGGAGTGTGGAGCTGCAAGGCTCAGCTCACCCCAGGCCATGGACATAGGCATACTCAGCACATCAAATCCTCAGCAGCAGCAATTAACAGGCAAAAATGCGAAGCAGCAGTGGCAAACCAGAGTGCCTGGGGCATTCACATGACATGGCTCCACGTATCGTCACCCAAGCAGTCCTGTGGCATCCCTCAAGGCATGAATCTCTCCCCCAAAACTCCAGCTTTGAGAATAGACTGGATAATTGGGAATACACAAATCAACTATTTCACTCCAGCAGACCGAGATAGGCTTCTTGCACTCTTACCTGCACTTACTTCATGACGTGGCAGACCGTAGCTTAAAACACCTGCTGCAGCAAAGGGCGTATTACTGACACTATCAAAGCCCATGAGCAGAATCAGTCTGATAGTGCACAGAAAGAATGGCAGAAAGGATAGCGAGCGTACTCGGTACGAGACATGCTGACATCCACAGCTGTTAGCGTACTGAGAAAAACACATTTCTCATAGAAGCTGAATATTCACATACTCAATGAGACACCATCAAATACTAGTTTTAATGTTACCACATCTAGATATAAGGAAGCTAAATCACTAGTGGTTTGGAGATCTAAGCCTGCTTAACAGACACATGGCTTCTCAGAACAATAAACATTTTTGTTCCAGCTCCATTAGCAACATCTCCTAAGATCAAAGTTGAAAAAGATCTTCCTGTGTCCCCAGCCACACCACTAGCGTACAACATTGGTCTGCACTACAGAAAAGCTATCCTAATACTCCAGCTGCTGACAGTGTGTGTACACCAACCTGGTAAGGACTGAGTTACAATCTATAAGCACATACAAACTTGGTAGTATTAGTAAGTGTTCTGAAGAAGCGGAAGGGAACCTGGACGTGGAAAAGGTCGATGACAACTAAGCTGAAAACCTTATCCTTCAAGCTTGGCTAAGCACTCTTATGTTCCTTCTCCTCTTACCTAAAAGCCTTTACACCACGTGGAACTGCAAAGGCTAGGAGTAAGAGGGCCTTTCCTACTGAACCCGGCATGGCTAGCATGGCCAGTAAAAAGCAATGAAATGGGGGATGGAAGGTAAATAAAATATTCAAGACAGAAGTCTATCATTGCCTGACTCAGGAATGCTCAACTCAGCCGTAACTGGTAGGCTTTTGAAACTCAAGCAAGCATAATTTTAAAAAAGAATGACCTAATCATCATCATCATTTACCCATCTAGATTGAATTTACATAGCTATTGCTGTTACGATAGCAGCCATAGGTATAATTGAAATCAAGGCAATTTTGCTGCAATTTTATAGAATACTTTACAATAAGCTTTCTGCTATAAAACAGAAAGAAGTTGCTGAAACCAGCAATAGATTTAAATACATTTGAAAAAGATCTGTCTTACCACAATCATTTCTGAAGGCTCCAATATGATACATTCGCATCCTCGTTTTCCTCCAGACTGCTTGCCAAAACTAGAGTGAGATGGAAAAAAAGCAAACGAAAAAGAATGAGATGAACAGCCTATTTTACCTTTTCAGTAATGAAAGTAATTGGCAATGGTGCATGTTACAATATCCTTAAAAAGAAAAAAGGACAAAGAAAAATTGATGAAAACTATTGTGTGAAAAATTCTAACCAGATAGTACCATCATCATAATTTTTTCAATTTACTCAGCACCTCTCATTATAGCCTTCTATGTAAAGCCTAAATATAAAGAATGTTCTTTTGTGAAATCATTATTACTTGCAGATACTCCAAGCTACTCACAATGCATTTCAGCGTTGACAAGAAAACATTAGTTAATTTTAATTAAGCATTAAACAGGCTCTGTAAAAACAAATATACACAAATTTCAAAAACTCCGAAGTACTTTATTCACACAGCACTTTTAATGAGAGTTCCCTCAACTCCACATCGCCCCTTCATCCTCCCAGCAAATGGGAGGACAGAGAACCTCTTCCCTAAAACTGAGCCTTAACGTGTGACCTCTTATCTTTCTGTTGCTTCTCGTACCATCACAAGGAGCAAATCATCGTGACGGGTTCTGTTTAAGAAATATGAAAAAAATCAAATGCAACAAAATGTGATGGGCAGTATAATACAGCAACTAATCAAAGAGGCTAAAAGCAATCTGATGTGCTTCAGCTGATCAACTCTGAAAGGTGACTACCTTCAGGACACCTAAGAACGGAGGTGACTTCAGGGGAATCAACTCTGGAGAACGTACCATGCAAGCAGATCTGAGGGTGCTGGAACTACCAGCAAAAAGAGTTGAGCTAGATATCACTGGGGGCATGTTGGGGGGTGTTACAGCCCAATAATCGCTTAAATCACTTAATTTGTGACTGCAGAAGCACTGGGAATTGAAAATATCTGGCTTCACATACTAAGTAAGTTTGTCTTCACTACAGATCTGTTAGCTTGAGTTAGGTATGCTCGACCTACCCCACTCAACTCAGCTCAAGTGAAAGCAATCCCATACAGACATCAAATAAAAAAAACCCCAACTACTCGATTAACAGCATCTTGGCTGGATTAGCAGTTCAGTAGCTGTAGCTGCTGCGTTACAAACTCAGGCTGTCAACAGTAATCACATTTTAACACGTATCAGCAGGTGAAATAACGGAAGAATCATTTAACTCAAAGTAGAGATTAATGTGTGAATTAGAAGGGGGCTAAGCCAAGTGTGGAGACAAATCCTAAAAAAAAGTGGGTCAGCTCCATCGGAAACTTCAGCCACACAGAACATTTGAGTTATATACACAGTCATCTCAACAGCAAGTACCCCCTGAAACATGACCACTTTGCAGAAAATGTTTAAAAGTCTCATGCTTATAAACTATGTGTTAGGGAAGCATACAAAAACTTTTGAATGATACATGCGTTTTCAGGAAAGGAACTTAAGCAACTGAACTGTGAAGTTATTCAACTGAAGCTTCAGATTATTTCAACAAAGAAATTATCCGTGTAATCTGGTTAGGATAAAGTATTAAACTGTCAAGTTCTGATTTTGCTAATGGTCTACTGGGGAAAAAAAAAAAAAAAATCTTTAAATTACATGATTGCCATGGAGTCATAATCAACAACTGAAATTTTCTCACCTCATGCTATAGCAGGCCAGAGAACACAAGTTTCACACAGAAAACTGGCACTTTCACACATCTATAGTAAGCAACTCATAGTTAAAATTTTCATGCCTTCTTTCATGCTTTTTCCACACAGCATGTGATCCAGGCATGACAGTCTTGACTATTTGCAATACATCAAAAAGAACGGCCAAACTACGCCCACTATTACAACAAGGTTAATTTAGTTCAGAAAATACGAAAAAGTCATTTTTCAGGTAAGCTTAATGTTAGCTCTAACTTCGAGGCGAACTGAAATTCCATGTTATGATTTCTCCATAAACTAAAAACCAAAGTGAAACCAACTTTGCTATGGTATCATTTGCAATTGCAAAAAAAAAAGTTAAAACACTTCTAATTCTATTCCATACAATAGAAAACTAAAGACAATAGATTTCCCCCCAAAAAAAATTCCAAAGGAATTACATGCAACTGGAAGTTTCAGGTTTTACAGCTTTTTAAAACAGAAATAATCATTATTGATTTTATCACTATTGCCATATCCCCAGTAGTTAGGAAAAAGCTGCAATTTTCTGCTGAAGGTTGTTCAAGCACAGTATTTTTATTGTGTAACAACAATTTATCAACCTACTGGAGGTTGCAGGAGGGTTGTTTTCTTTTTGTTTTGTTTTACGTAAACACATCCATGAAATTCAGCTACTGTCAAGGTCCCCTCTGCTTATGTTGCAACATTTGCTAATTAAGTAAGGGCAGTAAACAATAATGCTTTTTGAAAGAACAGGCTTGTAACAAAGGTCAAGCTCTTGGCACTATAATTTCTGGTCCATCAAGCACTTTACAACAACCAAACACTCAGAAAAGGATTATGTTCCAGAGACAAAACCCACGCTTCTAATCCTAAAGAATAAACTACTCATATTTACAAGTCAATAGGTCAAGTTTAATTATTTCCTGGTGTACATCATGAGATGTTTTATCGATTATACCACAACAGAGCTCCGTTAAACGAGAGGAGGCACCACATGGTCTTTTCCCAGCCATAACCACCATCATGCTTCAAAAATACCAGTTTTTTTAAAAATACCAATTTTCACAATTCTTCTTAATTAACACACCCAATGTGCTTCAGAAACATGATTTTAACTTTCTTAATGACTTATTCCACATTTTTCTCTAGAATACAAATGTGTAGCTTCTCTATCAGTTAAGAGGTTTGCTGACACCAGTATATTTCACTAATCTGCCAATTTTAATCAAGGCTTCAGAACGATGTTCATTCCTAATTGTCTTGTAAAATTACACAGTGGAATGTTTAGAATAAACAGAAACTCAGCCCTGAAACCATCAACCAGGGAATATTTCTTCTTCAGCAGTAACATCCACTAACATTAATAACGGGCAATAAGAAAATACCATTAGCAAATATGTAAGCAAAGACGCACACGTATTTGTCTAACTGATAGAAGGTGGTAATGTATGACATTTGTCACAATTGATTTTTTTTTTTTTTTAGACTAAAGACCATTAATCAACACTAAAGTTCAACCATTTCCTTTACTGGTTTATTGTCACAAATTAGAGTCTTAACTAATTCAGGCAAATACATTAGGAAAAATTAAAAATAGCCAGAACGAGAGTGCGTGCACATCCAAGG